>NC_041397.2:228978484-229278484 GCF_900747795.2 Erpetoichthys calabaricus | reverse complement strand
TGGTCTCTATGGCAGAGTGGCCAGACGGCACATAAAATTCTGCTTAGAATTTGCAGAAAGGCGCCTAAAGGTCTCTCATACTATGAAAAACATGATTCTCTGGTATTAAGAAGCCAAGATTGAACTGTTTAGTCTCAATTCTAATCGTCATATCTGGAGGAAGCCAGGCACCACACATTGCCTGTGCAATATCATTCCAATGGTGAAGCATAGTGATGGCAGCCTCATGCTGTGGGGTTTTTCAGGGGCAGGGACTGGAAGACTAATCAGGGGTGAGGAGATTCTGATCAAAGCAAAAAGTATCGAGATATGCTTAATGAAAACCTGCTCTAGAGCACTCTGGACCTCAGACTGGGACGAAGGTTCACCTTGCAGTAGAACAATAACACAAAGCAAAGGCAACACTGGAGTGGCTTTGGGTGAATTCTGTGAATGTTCTTGAGTGGACCAACCAAAGCCCAGACTTGAACCCAGTTGAACATTTCTGCAGAGACATGTTTCTGACAGATTCCATCCAACTGGAGAGGATTTGCTAAAGAAGAATGGCAGAAAATCAGCATGTGAAATGCTTATTGCGTCAAACCAAAAAGAATCCTGGAGGTAGTCAGTGCCTAAGATGCACCAATGAAGTACT
Source organism: Erpetoichthys calabaricus (assembly GCF_900747795.2). NCBI lineage: Eukaryota > Metazoa > Chordata > Cladistia > Polypteriformes > Polypteridae > Erpetoichthys > Erpetoichthys calabaricus. Next base: position 229,277,850 of record NC_041397.2, on the reverse strand, counting down.
GCGTAAAGGGTCTGAGTGCATGTGTCAATGTGATATTTCTATTTTTTATTTGAAATAAACTTGCAACATTTCCTAAAATTCTATTTTTGCTTTATCATTCTGGGGTATTAAAAGTTGTCTGATGAGGGAAAAAATGAATTGAGCAGAACAAAACGTGAAAAGAGCAAAGGACCTGTATACAATTTTCAATGAATGACAGAAATAAACAACATTAAGGGGTAAAGACAACTGTGAATTACGGTGTGAACCAAGCACCTCCTGGTAATTTAAAAAAAATCCACCCTCCATGATGAATCAAGTGAGTCATTTCAATTTTAAATCTTTATCTTGGCTTCCCACCAATATGCTTTTCAAATGACTTATGCAGTATAGTAGTAATAGAAATAATAAATGTGTGTGCTTGTTGCAACTAGAAGCATTATGTTAGTCTTCAATGGCAGTGCCCAGCTTCAAATCTTTGCCTCAGTCTGTCCTAAACTGTCGTCACTGCTACAAAGCCCCCCTTACCATCACACAGCCTGGTGAAACAGTAATGGGAAGGTGTGGAGGGAAAGAGGGAGCGCAGATTGTGACCAGAGGAAGCGGCGAGAAAAGATTGTCTGCAGCTGTTCGACTACTGGGGTCTTGGGAGATAAGGGGAAACTGAGCTCATATTTAAAGGCAGGAAAGCCAGAAAAGCTGGGTAAACAATCTGCAATGGGACACAGAACTGCAAGAATAAGGCTGATTTGGAAAAGAAAACAAAGGCTGCTTACTACAAGATGTGAGTGGAAGAAACGTTTTACAGTCCAACACACGTATAATGAATACCCAGTAGAAGACGGTGAATCGGGAAAACAATGCCTTAGATCTATTTCACATGCTGGAAAGAAATGGATCAAATTAATCAATTCTGATGCCTCCATAAAATATTTTTACAATGCGAACAAGCATTCCATCTCCACCTTGATATTTACACAAGCTGACTTGGGTTTGGGCCTGCTTTTGTAAAGCATTCTTCACTGACTTCAGGCCCAGGGAGCTGTAGTGCAATAGAGACGAGCCACACACTGGTTACATCAATGAACTCTCTAATTCGGTTGAACACACACAGTGGGAAAAAAAATGCAATTTCAATACAATGAATAATAACATCAATTCATCAGTCAATTAACTTTACAATTGAGATATGGCTGGTAGATATCACAGATAAGGAAAAAAAAACTCCAGCATTCTTGGGGAAACCTCTGGGGTCAAACATAGTGACAGTTCTGGTGACCCAAGCTAGCTGCCTGCTTGCTCTCCTCCAGGACATTCAAAAATATTGTACATTTGTGAAGTGCAGTCTAATAAGGAGATTGAATCTCTTTATCTTTGGGTTCCAAGGCTCTCAATATGTCTGGTGTATCCTGGTAATATACGTAACAATGGCATCGAGTGATATGGCAGGATACCAAGAAAAGTAACAGAACTGAGGGGCTGTAGTAGTCCACAATGTCTGCCACTCACTTATTTTTGTGAAAATTATTAACAAAGAGAGATGCAATATGCACAGCTAATCAACAGCTCTAATCAGGGGGTGCTACTCTGAATGAGTGAGTCATCAGCTTGACATTAAAGAGGTGTCTCTCATATAAGCAGGCAGATCATTCCACAGCTTTAAGGCCCTCTAGCTAAATGCTCAACCTCCCACAGTGGTTTTATTACTCCTTGGAATCTTTAGTTTTTGTTTCCTTCGATTTTGTTTCACTAATCAGCTCATTGTAAGTCAAGTTCAGACCATTCTTACAGAGAAAGATTACATTTTTGGTCAGATGTCAAGAATGCTGAAAGGTATTTGCTGAAATTGTAGCACACTGCCACATTGCTGCAGGCCTAGGGCAGCTTAACCTCCCCCAGAGTTGGAATCCTCTGCCTCTCTCCTCCTCCTCCTGCTCCTGGGTAGTCAGCACAACACCAGAGATTGGCTTAATGAAATCTGAAATCATGTCACAGGATTACCGCAGCTTTGGCTTAAATATGTGAGAGACGTTTAGAGAACTCCAAAAGAGCCCAAATGAGTAATCTGTGTGAGCAAAAAGTAAGAGCTATTGAGGATAAGTTGGAATGTAGGTGAAATGCAAAAAATCGATGCACAAAACCATAAACAAAGACTAGTAGTTCATCAACATGAAACAAAAACAGCAAAGCTTGAGATGATAAAACAACTGTGTCTCTACTAAGTTCAAAGCACTGGTTTACATACAGAATAAGGCCAGCTGAAACAGGCTTTATATGACAGCCAAGTAATTGTTGTTTCTAGGAAACAGCAAGCAGAACACAATGCAAACACTGAGGTTGTTATCAAGGCATGGCTCAAGTCAAAACAAATGCTCTTAATGGAGGAGTTCAAGTACCTCGGTGTCTTGTTTATCTACTTCTTCTTCTTCGTCTTTTGGCTGCTCCCGTTAGGGGTTGCCATAGTGGATCATCTTCTTCCTTATCTTTCTATCCTCTGCTTCTTGTTCTGTTACACCCATCACCTGCATGTCCTCTCTCACCACATCCATAAACCTTCTCTTAAGAATTCCTCTTTTCCTCTTCCCTGGCAGCTCTATCCTTAGCATCCTTCTCCCAATATACTGAGCATCTCTCCTCTGCACATGTCCAAACCAACGCAATCTCGCCTCTCTGACTTTGTCTCCCAACCGTCCAACTTGAGCTGACCCTCTAATGTACTCATTTCTAATCCTGTCCATCCTTGTCACACCCAATGCAAATCTTAGCATCTTTAACTCTGCCACCTCCAGCTCTGTCTCCTGCTTTCTGGTCAGTGCCACTGTCTCCAACCCATATAACGTAGCTGGTCTCACTATCGTCCTGTAGACCTTCCCTTTCAATCTTGCTGGTATCCATCTGTCACAAATCACCCCTGACATTCTTCTCCACCCATTCCACCCTCCCTGCACTCTCTTTTTCACCTCTCTTCCACAATCCCCATTAATCTGTATTGTTGATCCCAAGTATTTAAACTCATCCACCTTCGCCAACTCTACTCCCTGCATCCTCACCATTCCACTGACCTCCCTCTCATTTACACACATGTATTCTGTCTTGTTCCTACTGTCCTTAATTTCTCTCCTCTCTAGAGCATATCTCCACCTCTCCAGGGTCTCCTCAACCTGCTCCCTACTATCGCTACAGATCACAATGTCATCAGCAAACATCATGGGGACTCCTGTCTAATCTCGTCTGTCAACCTGTCCATCACCATTGCAAATAAGAAAGGGCTCAGAGCCGATCCCTGATGTAATCCCACCTCCAACTTGAATGCATCCGTCACTCCTAGCGCAGACCTTACCACTCTTACATACTTCTCTGCCAATCCCGACTTCCTCATACAATACCACATCTCCTCTCGAGGCACCCTGTCATATGCTTTCTCCAGGTCCTAAAAGACGCAATGCAACTCCTTCTGGCCTTCTCTATACTTCTCCATCAACACCCTCAGAGCAAACATCGCATCTGTGGTGCTCTTTCTTGGCATGAAACCATATTGCTGCTCACTAATCATCATCTCCTTCTTAACCTAGCTTCAACTACTCTTTCCCATAACTTCATGCTGTGTAACTGCTAGAAAAAGGGAAAGTGAAATTTGCAAGTGGATTGGAGCAGCTGTAGCTATAGCAGTATCTGTAGCTGGTGGCACTGAAGACTGGGCTGAGCTGCTTGACCTGCAACTGCTGCAACCCTCACCAGGAAAAGCAGTTTCAGAAGATGAGAGATCATGGTTTCATATTGAATTACTTTCACTGTTATCAGAATGAGTGTGAATTAAAGCTTGCATATGTAATAACTAAATACTTAAATAAATAAACTACTTTGGGATTCTGTTCATTTTACTATGAAGATGTTGGTCTTGGATGGCATGTTGGCATAGCAGTTGATACTTCTGTCACACAGATGCAGTATTCTGGATTTGAATCCCATCAATATTGAGTTTGTGTGTTCCCCCGGTGTCTCTGTGGGCCTTTTCCTCAATATTCCAGTTTTCTCACCTGCCCAAAAAGGTGTGAAGAGGTTAGTTGATGATTGAAAATTGGCTCTTTGGGAATGTGTGTGTGTGTGTGGATCCTGCAACAGACTGGCACTGCATCTTCATTTTCATCTGATGCCACCAGCATATACTGTACTCGTTTACCCTCTTCAGTTGTATTCAGTGGATTTGACTATGTAGGAATATCCATATTGGCTGTCTAGAGGTGGGGGAAATTTTTAGTGTCAGACCTTGTGATTTGTTTATGATCTTGGCAAAGCAGACACAAATAGTAAATTGCAGATGTTTAAAAGTGAATGGAAACTTAATGGGAATCAGGGGTATTTTTGGGATTTAAAACGTCTTGTCTACAAACTACAATTAGTCTCCTTCAAAGTACTCTCCATTGGCGGAAATACACTTATCTAACCGTTTGTTCCATTGTTCGAAGCATTTTTTAAATTCGTCTGAAGTAATACCCATTAATGCTCTGGTCGTTTCTTGTTTTACCTCTTCGACGTCAGCAAAACGCCTTCCTTTCAAGTCTTTTTTCATCCGAGGGAACAAAAATAAATCACACGGAGCTAAATCCAGTGAGTAGGGTGGGTGGTTTAGGGTTGTCATACCGTTTCTTGCCAAAAATTGGTGAATGCTGAGAGCAGTGTGAGATGGAGCATTGTCATGCTGAAAGAACCAATCGCCCGACTCCCACAAATCAGGGCGTTTCCTTCTCACACTGTTGCGCAACCTTCTTAACACTTCTAGGTAGAATGCTTGGTTTACAGTCTGACCTGCTGGAACAAATTCATAATGCACGAGACCTTTGACATCAAAAAAAGAAATCAACATTGTTTTCACTTTTGATTTCACCTGCTGAGCTTTTTTTGCTCGAGGAGAATTCGTGGTTTTCCAATGACTGGACTGCTGTTTCGACTCAGGATCGTAAACTGTAGCATCACGATTCATCTCCTGTAATAATTTTGGAAAAAAAATCTGGGTCATTATCAAACTGATCCTCCATTTCACGACAAGTTTCCAGGCGACGCTCTTTTTGATCTGCTGTCAGCAATCGGTCCAACCACGTACTACAAGTACCAACCTAACAACAACAAAATTCCAGTTATTTTTGGGTCCCCCCTCGTAATGTGATTCTTTTGGTTCCCTTGTTTTTTGTTGTTTTGTTTTTTTGATTGACGTACGTTCTTAATCCAGAGATGATGTCATCTGTCGGAATATGTTTTGAAAGTCTTAAATTTTTGATGCCGTTATAAAACTGATAATTATACTTTATCATCTTGTCCAACAGAGAATCAAAATGATCTAAACAGTTTTACCCAGTCAAATAAGGGATGAGCAGACAGCAAGTCCTGGTTGTGTTACGTGTTTAAGAGCAGGTGAAATGGTGGCACACAAAGTCCTAGCTATCTGCCTAGTGCTTGAACAAACTGGAATGCTTTACACTTTCTTAAATAAAAACCTCAAAAGTCGTGTTGTGAGTCTGCCTGTTTGGTCAAAAGAAATTTAGAATTATAGTAAAAATGCATCACAGAGCAAAATGTAAGCCAGCATTCCCATGTATAGTTTCAAAATAAACTAACACATTATAAAGGTAAAAAGACAGCAAAATGCTATGATCACAGATAAATCCACTGTGAGAAATCCGGACCTTGCAAGGTTTTATGATTTAACAAGAGAAATCGATTTTAGTTTGACTGTCAACACCCAGAATGATGCCAAGGACACCAAAAGTACTGAAAGTCAAACCTTTGGTGAGGGATAAAAAAATGAAACAAACAAAAGTAAAATACAAATTGTGCCATTCTAGACCTGCCCATATGGGTGCTTGCAGGGAAAACATGAAGTGCCAGTAATCCTGGTGTTGGCATGTTGGCATGAGTGTTAGCTGCTATCAACAAATCAAATTACATTGTACATTTCTGCTGTGAATAAAATATAACAGGAGATGCTGCTGACGCTCAAAGCTAATGTTTCTTTAACTAGCCAAATGAAAATCTACCTGTAGTTTTGGTGTATTGTAGAAAAAACACTATGTTATATCATGCGTAGCCTTCAGTGTTTCTCAAATTGTTTGTGAATTAAACCTGGGAGGCCATCTTATGTATGGCTGCTGTTTTAATGTGTGGCTTTGAATATCGATATTCCTTAATTCATTCCATAAAGAATGTTGCTGTTAGGGGAAATTAAACTCTCACTCCACTCAGTAGACACTCCCCGCTGTACCTGAGCGGACAATTGATGCACACGTTACATCCCGGCTTTTTGTCTTTAATGGGAAGCTAATCATACTGAGAGCTAAAATACAGTTTCAGTTTCTTTGTCCAGGCCATTATGTCAGTTAGTGCACTCTGGGTAATGAAGTTTAGTGAGGATTATTGTGAGGTATTCTCCTAGCCTGCAGTGTCTTTTAAAGGGTCAGCCTTTCTCATCAAGCAGAATCTTGGGAAACATGTTGAAATTCAAGAAAATGTCACAGTAATAGCAGTGCTGTATAACAGTAAGCACTTCAAGCACTGGCAACTCGTCGCTCTCTTTTTATCTCACAAGACCCATTTGTCTTCCTCCTAACAGTAAGCCTTCACCCCCAAACACTCCTCCATATTCCTTATTCCACTCTTGGGATCCCAGAACACTTTTAGGAGTTGGTGACAGCTCTGCTTCAGGTCTGAGGCTAGAGCTCACCCTGCAGGCTCCAGTGGCCTTTGTACACCTGAGTCTTCAGGGACCCTTAAGGATCCTGTACTTTCACATAAATCCTCATCTGTCCAAAAACTTAAAAAGAGAACAGTAGCATCTGGAGATATATGCATAGAAGTGGTCTTTTGTCCTATTGCCAGAGGTCTATTTCTGGGAAGTCTCCCTTTGTGGTCCTTTTTGTGTAGTGTAGTCCACCATTCCTAGCGTCTGCCTCTGTCTTCACACTCCAGCATTCCAGGTTGCTCTGTCTGTCTGTTATCTTTGTGGCAGGGTTTTGTCCTGGCTTGTATTTAATTGTTTTTGTTATTTTTATTTATTTGTTATGTTTTATTTGTAGTTATGTGCTGCCTCCTTACATGTGCAGACATTCCTTGTGCTTTGTGAATGGATCCTCAAGAGGTGGGGCCTTGCTGACATTACTGCAAATGCTTGTGATGCACCATCTGTTGGAATGACAAAGGCAAAGGGCATGTGCAGAGGCGAGATGCTGTGTATATTGGGAAAAGGATGTTAAAGATAGAGCTGCCAGGTAAGAGGAAAAGAGGAAGGCCTAAGAGAAGGTTTATGGATGTGGTGAGAGAGGACATGCTGGTGATGGGTGTAACAGAGCAAGATGTAGAGGCAAGGAAGATATGGAAAAAGATGATCCGCTGTGGTGACCCCTAATGGGAGCAGCCGAAAGAAGTAGACAAAGAAGAAGAAGAATGCATTTTATCACTCATGCATTACAAAATAAATTCCAATAGATGGTGCAATGCAAACATTGATGCTGAGGAATATGTTTATTACTTAGATTTCAACCTATCTGAGAAGGTTAGTACAGCTAGTTTACTACTAAAGATATATCTTTGGGCTTAGTTTTAGTTAACTTGCTTGTTATGTTTCAGAACCTTTAATTGGCTATTTTAGCCATACCACATGCAAGTGAGACCTGGCAAGCCACCTGAAGCTAAGCATGTTCACACCCAACCATCTAGGGAGGCCATCTAGGAAAAGCTTAGGTTGCCCCTTGGAAGAGGTGTTGATGAGGCCATTGGGAGGCACCTACTCTGTTGTTTGTGTGTGGATCCCAATGCCCCAGTGCAGTGATGGGGATGCTGTGCTGTGAAAATGGCACTCACTGTCCTTTGGATGAGATGTACAGTATAATAGAAGTCCTCATTGTCTGTGATCATAATAGAGCCTTGTGTATCCTTTGTAAAGAGTAGGGTGTATCCTGATGTCCAGGCAAAATTGGCCTCCGTGGCCTAGTCATTCTGGCCACCTAATCATCCCCTGTCTCTAAATGGCTAACTATGCTGCTGACCCTTTCACCACCTAAAATATAATTTGTGTGAACACACTGGCGCAATATGCCAGTGTGACATGTTGAACATTGGTAGTGGTTGATGGGGCTGCCCACTCCCTTTGTAAAGCACTTTGAGTAGTGAGAAAGGTGCATTATAAATATAGTGCCTTCCTCTTAAACTGCTGCATTAAGGTTTTAATTGCTGCCTCTTCCCTTAACCAGCCATCAGTTTATGATGAGGTGTAAATGACAAAGGAACCACCAGCTCCCCAGCTAATGTGTTTCCTTTTAAACCTGTGGACATGCATCATGAAGTATCTGTGTTAATACAATAGTACAAATAAATGCGACAGAAGGGAAGGACCAAGAGAGGAGGTACACATCTGTTCTGGACCACAAAACACGTGGCTAATGGTTTCAGAAACTGAAAAATGTACAATGTGATAAAGATTTGGCTTGGATGAATGAAAGCACTAACAAGCTATATACCGTATATACTAGCGTATAAGTCGGGGTGTTGAAACCCAAAAAATCGATTATAAAATTAGACTCTGACTCAAAAATACACTTAAATATACTTTTTTTTTTTTTTTTTTTTTACATCTTCTTGCCTCTTCCAATCTCACACCAATTTCTCAGACACATTGAATTTTGTTGCAGCAGCGCAGTTACCAATTTCTTTCGCTACTTCAACGACTTTTAATTTAAAACCAGCTTCATATTTTCTTCTGATTGAATGCTCCATCATAGATAAGGGATCCTCTTACAATTAAGGTGTATGAGGGTGTGAGATACAAAAAAACACAAATTAGTGCAAACGTTACTTCGGAATAGTTCAGGTATTTCCGTGTGGTCACGCAGGCACAATACATTGAAAAAAAAAAAGGCAATGTGCTCCGTGGTTACTCTCTCAGGTGGGCGTTAGCATATCATAATCTCTTGGACCAATAGCGTCAGTTTTCCACATGTGACTTATACGACCAACACTATATAATACCAGAAATTATACGGTTAAATCAAGCCCTGACTTATCCATGGGAGAACTTATCCACGAGTATATAGGGTATTCATAATAATTCAACAAATGCTGTCAGTATGTTTTCAATTTATTTTATTACTTTAAACTCATGTATATGTTACAGTACAAAATATATATACTGTATGCATATATATATATATATACTGTATGCATATATATATATATATATATATATATATATATATATATATATATATATATATATATATATATATATAGGCGCCCGACCCGACACAGATGGACACGAAGGCACACATAAAAATAAAACAAATTTATTTTTCTTCAGCTGGAGGGCACGTCTTCCTCGTGTCCCCCAGCCACAGCACGGTCCCAAAAATACCAACACAAAAACCACATAAATTCTTTTCCTCCTCCACCACTCCTCCCAGGCAACCTCGTCCTCCTCCTCCTGATTCTGGCTCCTGGAGTGGTGGCTGCTGGCCCCTTTTATAGTTCACCTAGAAGTGCTCCAGATGCTTGATTGCCGATTTCTGGCAGCACTTCCGGGTGTGGTGAATACACCGCCTATACGGGCTCAGCAGTCCCAGCTGCAGCACCCCCTGGCGGCACCTGCAGGATCCAGCAGGGCTGCCCCCAACTCCAATTACCAGGGATCCCTGCGGGAAGCTGAGACACCACTCCAACCCAGGGGGGCGGCCATCTAGTATCCAGGGGGAGGTATTGCACCGCCCAGGGCTGCTCCCCCTGAAGAGTGCAGGGGCGTCCCGGCCGCCTGCCACTATATATATATTATATATATATAGAATGCCACCAACATCAAAAGGCACAGGTTCACCTGATGCTTTAAATAGATAAGCATAGAACTTTAGTCATAGTTTTAGCAATAAATGTAGTGTTTCTTTCTTAACTCTATTTCGAGAAACGCTAAAAGCAATAAATAAAAGACTACTAATATGGCCCGATTCTTAGTTATTTTCTGAAATAGCACCCCCAAGAGAGTATTTTTCTGAGACAGTCTTGCTAACAGTTGTTGCTATAACTCATCATTCTCAAATTGTAAATGTAAACTTCGCTGTTCCCAGTCCTACAAAGCAAAACGGGTGGCGAGGGGCCATTTACAACTTCGCCTAGGGCAGCAAAAACCCCAGAACCAGCTGTGGGATAAGGTATAAATAAAATAAAAAAACACATAAATATCAAAGCTGAAATGTGTGATCCAGACTTTTAGACGCAGTCTGAATTCATCCACATCACCAGCTAGGAGGAGTTTGCATCATCTTGTTGATGTTTATTTTTAAATTTGGCAAAAGAAAACGACTTAATCCACTATAAACACTCTAAAAATGGGTCATCATTGGGTTGATGTCTTCAACTACACTCTTAAAAATAAAGTTGTCAGAGTGGTTTTTCAGAGCAAAGCTATAAGGGAGCACCAGGTTTTCTTAATCTGTTACATCCTGCAGCCTACCATACATGAAAAATTTCACATTTTTCTACATTTTCCAAGCCCAAAAAAACAACTTTAAATGCAAAGAACCCCTCCGTGAATTAAATAGTTCTTTGTCAATCAAAGGTTCTATGAGGAACCACACAACCCAGTAAAGAACAATAAAATGCCATTAAAGAACCATTATTTTTAAAGAGTGTATGCAACTTTGGAGGGAACAAACTTTTAATGGCCTGGCCCTTTCATGGAGTTGGAGCTGCTGGATTCAGATATCAGCGTCTTTACATGTAAACCTGTGGTACATCTGGACAGGTCTCGCCATTTTATGGTCACCTACAAACCTTTCATTGATAGCAGCTGCACTTCATTGTCCATGCCAGAAGGTCTTATGTATATTTGGGTTTTTTTGTTTATTTATTATAAAAATATTTTCTTCTTCTCCTGATCTTCTGTAAAGTTTGAATTTCCCATTGGGTACAAATAAAGTATATCTTATCTAATCAAATAAGCTACGCTGGCAACACTGGGGATAAGATAGCAATGAAATCTGGACAGGCCGCTGGCCCAGTATTGGGTGCATACACACATACAAATCCACACTCACTCATGCAAACAACCTAAGAGTCTCCGGTTGGATAACACATGTGAGAACATCTTGATCTTTCTATGTAGAGACAGTTATTTGGCACGTTTAAATTAACAACAAATAATAATGATGTTAATGTACTCCCAGAGGTTTATGCAAATCCCCATAAACCAGAAAAGCCAGAGCACCACAAGTAAGACAGTAGTCCCAATAAAACCCAAAGGGTAAATAATCCCTAAAAAGTGAACCGTCGGGTGTCTTCCTACAGAGTAGGTCACTGAGCAGTTATCTGCTGGACTCACCTCCATGACCCTGGGAAGTCTGAAGAGCTCCTCCAAAGCCCGTGATAATTTGTTGTAAAATTTCTTCCTTGAATGCAGCTCAGATGGAAGATGATTTTCAGTTGGCTTTAACAATGTAAAACATTATGTGTGATGACAGCCGTACTCAAAGAAATTACTTGAATTCACACCATCATTCAGGAACAAAGGTCCATTGTGAGGAAATGCAGGAGGGGCAGCGAGCTAGGAAATGCTGAGCTAATCTCCTGAAATGGTGGGCACTTAGCCATGGTTGACTTATAATAACGTCAATCTTGGTGGAACTGGGCACAGCTCACAGCTCAGCCATGCCAAATCATTGAGACTTGCTTGACTAAGTAACTTATTTCTAAAGCTGGCATGAAATTACCAGACCAGTGGAAGACATGAAGGCTCAGAGGTTTCCTAGGATCTCTATTGCCACCATCTGGGATATGTCAGTGCCGTTTCATTGTTCTTTTGATAAAACTTCCACCCATCCATTTTCTAATCTGTTAATATACTTCAGGGTCAATGAAATGCCGAAGCCTATGGTGGCAGCATCAGGTACTAGGTGGGTATCAATCCTAGAAAGGACAACAGTCCACTGCAGGCCACCCTTACCAACTCAGGAATGCTGAATTTCTTAGTAGAGATGGTGCGTCATATAGTTGCACACTTTGGGAAGCAACTGAAAATGATGACATAATGAAAAACAAAAAAGGGGGTCATTGAAATAGGAAAATTACAACAAAGGTCTGCTTCACACCACAGATGAGGCAAAAATCAAAAAGCATAATCCAAAAAAGGCTAAGGTCCAAACTACTAGTGGACAAGACAATGTGGATTCAGATTGCTTGATGATTTAAAATGTAAGGCCCTCTGGTAAACAGAGGTGGACTGGGGGCGTGGTTAACATCCAGTGGGAGGCGGAGTCAAAGAGCAGTTCACGGGCCAGACAGCGCAGGCAGTATGCATCTGGACAATACAAAACAGACAGTAGGAGATGAAGTCAAGTGGCTTTCATGTAATTCTGTGCTTTATATTTTGTAAATTAAGACTTTATGCAAATAATATCTTATTAATTATATTGTAACATCTTTGGTCTGGACCTGAGGGAGACAATTTTCAGGTGGTTGAAGACTGTCAAAAGGGGGAACTACTAGGAGAAGCCAGCTATAAAAGTAGCTTCTGTGAGTGTGGAAAAGGGGAGCGTGGATAGGGCATATAAGAGACGTGCTTATAGAAGACCACTCACTCCTCCACTGCTAAAGCCCATTGACCAGTGCAAGTGGCCACCAATAAACCTTTAAATAGGCTGCTAGCTTTATATCAGCTCACGGAGGTGGGGGGAAGTGTGGAACAAAGTATCGCCAGTGATGCCAGGTCAGCGGAGTGAAGAAGGTTCTATCAGAGCGGCCAGCTACTATTAGCACTGCCAGAGTGTTAAGCCCATTCCTTCAAATCTCATACCCCCAGGCCATTACAGTAGACAACAGAGTGAGCAATTCATACAGTAAAGTGGATATGATCGATAAAAACACAACCCATCATCAATTATGTGTCATCTAATTTCCCTGCATGGTCCTTATCTAGGTGCTGTTCAACCGACTGAATGAACAGATGGTGATGATTCATTATATTTATATTATAATAGTGCTGAGCAGTTGCCTCAGATTCAGGATATGTCGCCAGCATTATGACACTAGCATTCCATCATGAAGACGAGCAGCTTCAGTGCCAGCCGAAGGGGAGCCTAGAAAAACAGTAAGCCAGCCAATGTCACGGATGAAAACAGTGAGTGGTTTTTCTGAGGACAGTGCGCTACCTAAAAAAGCACTACAATATAGAGTTTATTTATATACATATTGTACATGTATATACAATATACACCAAAGTACAGCGACAGCAGCTTCCACCTTCAGCTATTGACTCTTCAGTATGCGAGTGACTCTCCACGCTAGTGTTTAGATCTGGACGGTGCATGTGCCCAAAAAAGAAGTCTGACTGCATTCTCATACCATTGCTTGTGAACTGAAGTGTCAGCGTGCACTTTTCGTGGCATTACACATGTATTTTTTGAGCATGCCCATGTTGATCAAACACAGGAAGCTCTGCAGTCTACTTGTGACTTTATTCTGTAGGAAGTAAGTACATAAATCAAAGTAAATAACATTCGATCTGGCTTTTATGTAACATATAAATGTTAATGTTTTGGGCACATGCACCATCTAGATGTAAACACTAGCATGGAGAGTCGCTCACATACTGAAGAGTCTGTAGCTGAAGGTGGAAGCTGCCGTCTCTGTACTTTGTATATAAGAGCCAGATCGAATGTTATTTACCTCGATTTATTTACTTACTTCCTACAGCGTAAAGTCACAAGTAGACTGCAGAGCTTCCCGTATACATATACAAAATACAGCGACAGCAAAAGTGCGACGTGCATTCTTTCTCTGATGTAGAACCATTGTCATCATCTGAGTTCACCTCTGTTATAGCATGTCTTTATGTGAAAACAGCAGTGTCAGATCGGTGGGTGGGATCGTGAACATGACTGAGTGAATAAAACTGAATAAAAAAACAAAAGCTAACATTTACAAGTATCTTAAATTACACGGGCTGTTACAGACTCAAATCAAATGTATGTTTTTATTCTAAAATAGTAAGAATAAGAGAAGCTCACTTCTCAAAACTGACTCATCCGGGGTCGAACCCGTGAAGTTTTGACTACCAGTCAACAGTTGATACCGTTGCACCACCGAATCGATCGTATTAAAGGGGTGTGAATGTTGCACCCTAACGCAGGTTCTTTTTCTGCAGTTATATTCTTGAATAGAAGAGCACTTATTCTATTATATTGGTACCTTTTGTGAAAGTGTTTATTTGATATTTGCACTTATATAAACACTTCATGTCTACATTTTGCCAATTATTACTAAAACATGAAAAACGTTTCTGTTTTAACAATGTGTTTATATAGATTGTTGTAGACACGGAAAACACATGAAATGCAAGTGTTCCAAATAACCATATAGTATTTATAAAAGGTGTCATTTTGCTTGACTTCTCACTCTACACAACTCCAAGTAACTGACATGCAGGTAAACAGACTTGAGCTGAGAAAACTGTTCGGCGGTGGGGGGATTTGATAGTAGGCTGCTTGCTGCTTATCAACACATTTACGGGACAAAAGACACTGATGGAGAGGTGCAAAGCGATTTAAGGTGGGACAGATCTACAAATCTAGTTTTTTCATAGGCTCTGGTAATTCTAGTGTTAACCATACCCGGGGCCGGAAATAAAAGACAAAGTGTAGGACAGCTGCTGTACAGGCTTTTAAATGTTTGAAGCGCGGTGCGAGATGCAGATCATGTGGCATGGCAGCAGCAGCAAGCCAGCAGCTGATCGAGCAAAGAGTAGGTAAAACAAACTGTATTTGTTTCCCATTGTATCACCATTTAAGAGGGTGTTTGAGAGGAGCGACCGCGTCTCCTTGGGGTGTGTTCAGTCCCCCTCTTCGCAACGTGAGTGGCAGAAATATGAAGTGGCCGGCACGTAGCACAGGCTAGGGGGGTTGGCAAGAGAAGCGACCCCCCTAGTGTGTGTATATATCTCAACTGATATATCCAGACGTCTCATTTTTTCCAGGTTTTAATGAATTATGTTCTGTTTATTAATTGGAATATATCAAAATATACTGTTTTTAACAGACTTCAACTTAAGGCGCATAAACTCCAAGGGGGTGCTCACACATTTGCCCCACTCTTCTCTTTAATATCAGTTTAACAACATATTCAAAACTCCAGTTTCAATTTCATGCACATTAAAATTATTTGTTGACCCATACTTGATCACTTGATTAATAAGTTGTGTCCCGAATGAAAATCTGGTCAGCCTATGCATCACAGACTTTTATTCTAGAAATGTCTCCCTCAGTGGTGTAATGCACGTCTTTATGGACTGACACGCTGGTCACCACTGCCGTGCCAGACAGGGTGTTGTCTCTGTGGAGCCTGCACTGGGTTCTGTAGTTTCCTCCCATATTCCAAAGACATAGAGTATCTGGGTCTGGATTCATATCCAGTTTCTCAGCACCATCTTGATATATTCATCTTCAGGCTCTTGTTCATCAGTCCACTTTCTGAAGATGCATTACAGAGTTCCTTATTGCAGCAGCATGAAGAACAAGGAAGGAACAATCTCTGGTAGGGGTTGCAGGTCACACCCTTTCACACACGGCCATCTTAGAGATGCTGATTATCCTCACACACAAAGTGCATGGGATGTGAGAGGAATCTGAAGTATACAAAAAAAAAAACCGAGAGAAGCTGCGAATTCCACACAAAACTGGCCAGAATTGAATCCTGCTCCCATGAGCTGTGGAACAACAGCGCTGACCACTGTGCTACTCTTCTGCCTTTAAGATCTTTTCATTGAATTAATTTTTATTTTCTGAAAATACCTCCTTGCAACGTGGCTATGAATGTGGAGCTCTGGGTGATCATTATTTAAAATGGGTTATGGCGACAGTCCCATTCATTCCGCAGCTCATTTCCTTTACATTAAACTGACGGTTTCACTTCTCAGAAAGGTCCCATGAGATCGCCACGCATCTGTTTAATTCCTGTCGGTCTTGCTTTGGAAAAAAAAAAATCCAAAGCTTCGTTCTTGGATTATTTGAGAAAGTTAAACATGCAGAGACTGGAAAAAAATGCAGAAGTAATGGGAAGTCGGGGAATTGCGTAAATGCGCAACAAAGCCGCCCTGGCAGCCAACAAAAACAGCAGCAACAACTGCGACTTCTTCTTCTCAATGTCTTTATTCATTATTGTCTTCAGAAATGAATCCTGTGTTAGCGGAAGACAGGCTTTCGCTGCTGCATGGAATCTGCCCAACCGTTAGGATCCTCTAGCTCGTTGCCCAGTCTGTATATCGAGCTGAAGCCCCACACTTCCAAGAAGCCGGTAGTCCTGATCTCTGTCTCCCCTTGTGCCCCCCTTTGTCTCTGGTGTCTGATATTTGAGGCCTTACTTATTAATATCCTGTCCCAGTACGAGCATGTGCCAGGGTGGCCTTAGTGATCCTCACAGTGGGATGGCACCCCATACAGGATCAGTTCTTGTCTTGCTCCCGGTTGGCTCAGACTCAGACGTCAACCAAACAAAAATTGGATTAAGCAGGTTGGAAAACGGATGGATAGATGCGAATGCCCATAAGTTGACAAACACAATAAAAGGAGGCTCTGCGGATATTTTAAATATCTGAGAATTACTTTAACCAAGAGTTATAAAAAAAACTGCTCCGTTCCCTCATGAACCAACATCGGCTAAGGTGAATGTAGCCAAGAATGCTTTAATTCTTTGAGGGTTGAATATTTTTTCCAAAAACCACCATTTTCTGAAAAGTACACAAAGCAATGATTTCATACAGAAATCAATATAAAACATCTATTGCTGCATGCTGTGGCTACCACTTTGCTAGGAATGCGCGGCAGGCTGGCTGCCAGGCTTGTCTTCACGTGGCAGGGGCAGCAGCAGCGGTTGTGGTCGCAGTGCATCACAATCTAGTTTGTACCTCTTGTCATTGTCAGTGGCAGACCTCCCAGGCGAACGTTGCTGTAGATGCGTCAGCTACACGAAAACCTGTTCCGCACCACGATCAGCTGGGGACCAATCAGATGATACCGGGACCTCACATTCGTTTCCGATCACTTGTATCAGAATCGGAGTCCAACAAGTCCAATTCAGTTATAAAACGCAAAACGTCTTCCACAGAGGATTTTGCTTTACGGATTCGCTTTGATCTCTCGTCAGATGCTGATGCCATGTTTGTCGTTGTTTGCTCCTCACTACTCACGCAAACACAAGGAATCTGGTTCCTCCATGCAAAGAAAGTCCAACTAAAACGTAACAGCGGATTTCGTCACAGTTTTCACTGTCAACCCCTCCTTTTGACAAAAGTCGACATTCTCCCTGAAAGAGTTTATGGTTCATTTAGGTATTCCCCATAATTGGTGCTCTTCCGCACATAGAAATGGATGGCAGTGGGCTGAACCTTTTCTGTTTCAACTTGACTGTATTTTGCAGAAACTGGTAGGATAGGATTGGTGAGCATGGCTGGGCTAAGTGGCCCATTCTCCTCAAATTTCTTCTAATGTGTCAGTAGCAGTGCCAGTTAAGGCTGCATGCCGGGGCCACGCGTCGCATCTACTAAAGCCTGGTAACTTACTGTGTGAAGGCTGCATGCAGATCGCAACGCAAAGCCTGCGTGCGGTGAGCGACCAAAACACATTTCTACTTGACTGTGGTCTGTTTGATCGGTGCGTTGATATTCTCCTAGTCAGCAGGTGCTCGGGCAGTGACCATTGACCGAAAAAGGTGAAGGAGGGGTTGAGTATGATATTCTCGTGAATGGGATGGTGCATTTCAATTGTTTTGGCAAATCTCCAGTGTGTTCAGCTGAGCAGTTGGGTCATATTCAAGATTTCCTTCATCATTATGGCACCCACATAACCAGCCTCTCCTTGAAATTGACCATAATGGATACACGGCTGCGTCAGACGCACCGAGTATTTAGAACAATTTCCACGCACGCCAGCAGCGTTCAGGGGCCTGTCTCCAGACGTGACGTCATTTCCACCTTGCGGCATCAAGTATAAAGAGGCTTAGGCACGCAAAGACAACACTTTAAAAAGCGCATGTGAGTGGAGGCCAACTCATCGGGAGGACTGGCTGACCTGGCACGCTCCCTCATGGGCAGCAAGAACTGTATTTATGGCAGGCCGTTTTAACATTTCATCCATTTCCTTGATATCAGCAGCTTCAATGCTGATATCGTCGGTTTTAAAATTGATACCAAGCTATTGAAATTGGATATCAACTTTTTAAAATTGGATATTGTGCTTTTTAATCAATTTCAAAAAGGAGAGCTTAAATTTAAGATATTAATGGCAGGCCGCTTTTAACATTTAAGCCATTTTCCTTTTGATGAAATTTGAGATAGTAAGTTTTGGGTGCACAAAGGAGATGGAAAGTGGTGCATATGAGAAAGAATGTGGTGGGCACAAAGCAGCGGTGAGCACGAAACAGTTAGTGGTGGGTATGTGAAAGAGACAGTCAGTGGTGAGCACAACATTGTATCTCTGGAAAAAATAAAATGACACCATGGCCTCTCAGGGGCTTTGTGCTATGGTGTATGTGGGTGGCAATTGCATCGGTTAAACTGGACTAATTAATATTTGGCTTGATTTTGTAGGACTGGGTGGGATTGTGACTGATTAGGCTATAAGGTACATGTCAAAAGTGCTCAATAGAAAACAGTTCCCGGGGTAAAACTTCTGTATTGAATAGGTGGGGTGCATTTTTTTTGGGCTTATCACATCCCCCATCCACTCTTCCAGTGTGTTCGAAACACTAAACACCCCACTTTTAACCGTGGATTTGGGTCAATTACGTCATTTATTGGCTGGGATTCTAGCAGGTTTTGAGTTTGCCTGGGAATTCTAGCAAGACTTGGCAACTCTGCTCCTGTATTTCTCACATTTTCCCAATATAATTCAATATAGATGGTGCATGACAACCAAAGTCTGAATGCCATGACATATCTGTCAAAGGCAATGTGCCAGTGAGAGAGAGGGGGGCTGATAAAAAGGAAGGACTATAGGTATGAAATATAACCATTGAATAAGCTTGACAGGCTTCACTTACACTGGTGCAATACATCCCCGGCATTTTTGCGCCCCCCCCCCCCAGTCATGACGGTTTATCTCACCAATGCCTGCAATAAAATCCTGGCCTCCGTAGCCTGAGGAATTTCAGAAGTCAAACAAGGAGTTCATTACAGATGTGCAGCTGTCACAAGATAATGCGTCATAAGGGTGAGTCCAACTGACCACTCTGGGTTGCACTGGAATAGGAGGCCACAGTTAAGAAATAAATAGGAACTATTTATAGCGAAAATCATAGATACAAAAAAGAAATGGATGGTGAGCAGAAACATATCTGGCGGCAGGGCTGCCAGGTCCTACAAAAACTTTCCAGCCCAAAGGCAACTAAAAACTAGCTTAGCGGTGCTAAAAAAAAAAAAAAGGTCAATAAATGACATACTTTCCCTTTGACCATAAAATATGAAATAACAACATGTTTGCTTTTCGGCAGCACAGTGGTAGCACTGTCGCCTTGTAGTAAGGAGACCAGGTTTACATTTCGGGTCCTTCCAGCGTGGAGTTTGCCTGTTCTCCACAAGCCTGCGGCGGTTTCTTCCCACAGCCCAAAGACATGCAGTTTAGGTGGACTGGCAATGCCAAGCTGGTTCAGGGGTGTGTGTGTGTGTTCACCCTTGTATCCAGCAGGAGGCGTTAGCTCCCTTGTTGGAATGAGTTCTTTTGTAATTTTGTAATTGTGGCGTGTTACATAACCTGAATCTATATATAGTATTTAAAAGGTGATACCCCTCTCTTAGTGATACGGCGGTAAGAAATCACATAAGAGAAATACATTTTTTACGCTGCATAACAGACGAAGGAAGCCAATGGCAAGAAACCAGTTTGGGTGTGGGGGCCCAATGTGTAAAGGCTGCCATTTTCGTCGCTGTGTTGGAAGGATGTTCAGGATCGGATGACGTTATCTTCCATCCATCCGTCGGCTTCAAAGGTGTGCTGGGCAATGTTCCAAGGCTTTATACTCTTTCTTCATGTGCAGGCCCCCACTTAGGTGAATCACGCCATTCCAAACAAGGCAAAGAGGATTCAATTTCATGCGGAGTGTGACTACCCATTTCGCAGTTGTCCCTAAACTGTCTTGTCTTAAAATGCTTGTCTAGCAGTTCTTATATGGTGAACCCCTGTGCTAAATCTGTCTCTATGTCAACTGTGCACGTGAGTAGAAAAAGGCAGATTTATAAAATATATTTGCACAGAGCATAGTGACATATTAAACTTATGCTTATTATAACCCTGTGATGGACTGGAGACCTGTGCTTGCTGGGATGAGCTCCAGACCTCTTATTACCCTGCTCAGGATTAAGTAGGCTTAGAAAATGTTATGGTATGTTTGCTTTCCACTTTTCTCTTTTCTTTCAGTAACATTCAAGTGACAACAATGCTGGATAGAAAACAAAAACATTTACTGTTTTTTAAATTCAAACTGTGCTGCCCATCTAAGATGGACTGAAATCTAAGTTATCAACGTAGACCTGAGAGTTAAAGTTTGCAGTGCGCCGTGCAATGTATGTGTCTGTTATATGCCATTTGGTATGGGGTTTGTAAAAGCAGTGTTAATGTTTGTGATCACCATCTATTGGAAAGACAGAGACATAGCAACTGGACAGGCACACAGACATTTTTAAAAAATAGTATATTCCAGAAAAGGGTGAGACTGGCGATTGAATGGTAATTGCTTGCATGTTGTCTTACAGAGCGCTGCCTAAAACATGTTAACCACCTTCTCTTTGGGAGAGCGGGAATGAAAGGAATGAAACTGCAAATGTCTCAAAAGACAGACCTTAGCTGAAGCTGAAAGAAGAGAAAGCAGAAGAAAACCTGAGAGTGGAGCATCCAAAGCCTGGAGCCATCAAAACTTTCACCAAGAGATTTATGGTTTTGCTCTATTTCTTGAAAATAAGGTCCATTTTCTAAAACTCCAAACACAATTTCATAAATGTGCACTCAACTCGGGCGGCACAGTGGTGCAGTGGTAGCGCTGCTGCCTCGCAGTAAGGAAACCTGGGTTCACTTCCAGGGTTCTCCCTACGTGGAGTTTGCATGTTCTCCCCATGTCTTAGTGGGTTTCCTCCCACAGTCCAAACACATGCATTAGGTGCATTGGCGATCCTAAATTGTCCCTAGTGTGCTTGGTGTGTGGGTGTGTGCCCTGCGGTGGGCTGGCACCCTGCCCGGGTTTGTTCCTGCCTTGCGCCCTGTGTTTGCTGGGATTGGCTCCAGCAGACCCCCATGACCCTGTGTTAGGATATAGTGGGCTGGAAAATGGATGGGTGGATGCACTCAACTCCTCAAACTTCCAGGTCAAAGCCAAACTCTCTACTCAAAACAATGTAATCCGATATCAGAACCATGCGCTGCCTTCAGGCATCACACAAAAGCCCTCAAAAACACATACACTACAACATAGTCTGCCACCATGCTGAGATCAATTCAAAATACTACTGGAAAAACCTGTGATGGCAATGAGTAATGTTAGTCCTGGTCCCAACAACCTCTTTACATAATCAACACTGTATAAATAACAAACATAGAAATTAAAAAAATATATATATCTTTAAATGTATAACATCTCTCTCTCTCTCTCTCTATATATATATCCATCCATCCATTTTCCAACCCGCTGAATCCGAACACAGGGTCACGGGGGTCTGCTGGAGCCAATCCCAGCCAACACAGGGCACAAGGCAGGAAACAATCCTGGGCAGGGTGCCAACCCACCGCAGCTATATATATATATATATATATATATATATAAATAAATATATAAAATCCAACATCTGTCTGTGTCTCTGTCCGCTTTTCACGAGAGAACTACTTCACGGATTTAGATTGTTTTTTTTTCTATAATTTGCTTGAACATTTTGCCACTTCTCTTCTTTGCCACAAGTATCACAGTTTGCTTGTGGTACTGATTTATTTGCACGAATCCAAGAAACGCAGCAGGCCGAGTGGAGGAGGACGAGAGACCTCCTCACTCACGCACCAGCCTCGGGGCGTATCTTATATCCACTTAGCTAGCATACGACAGAACTACTTAATGGATTTAGGTAGTTTTTTTTTCTAGAATTTGCTTGAACATTCCGGTTGATTTTACAACTCCTCTCATTGCGTTAAGAATCATAGTTTGCTTGCAGGAGTGATATTTTCGCGCTAATCCGAGAGAGAGACTGTGGGCCGAGGGGAGGGGGAAGCGTGATGTCAGGAGTGGGGGCCCTCCTCACTGTCCTGTTTCACAACTGCAAGGGCAGAGCTGCGGGGGACGGCTAGTAATACATAAAGATTGGAAAGAAAAAGAACATTCATTTCAGCTGCAGCATCCCTTCTCTGGTCAGGGTCAAGCCAGACAATCTCATTGGCATTGCATGCAATACGAGCCTTGGCCTGGCAGTGGGGGAAAAACCCCTTGCATGCCTTACCCATCCCTGGCAAGCTTCCTCAATGGACTGGAAGGGGTGAACATGAATGTAGGGGTCTTGTTTCAAGACCTTTCACTGCCATACTGAAAAAAAACTCCTCTATAGGGTTTAGGAAAGGAGAATATGAAGGCAGAAAGATGTTTCTGAATCTGGGGTTATTGGTGAACCAGTCACAAACTAGAGCTTCCAAGTGGAAACTGACATTGTCCCATATTACAACGTAGCATGGTTGCTGTGGTTGTGCTGGCTTCCTTTGGTTGAGTTGGAGACCATCGAGGAAAGCCAGTAGAAGAATAGTGTCATATGGACCAAGGATGGCAAGTCAGTGGAGGACCCCTGTGTGGCTGATGGCAGCACACATTGTCACATTCCCCCTTCGCTGGCCAGGAACATTCACAATGGCCCATCGACTGATTGTGTTCCTCCCCCTCTTTGTTTAGAGAGGTTGAAGCCTACCTCATCAACAAGGTGAGCTCATGAGGAGTGGGTCCTGCTTCTATTGAAAAGATTCTACAAAAGATGACACACACTACAGTAAATGACATACATTGCTGGAGTACACAAAAAAGGAGGCCATACTACAGTTTTTTTGTACACTACATAATGCTGTACAGTACTGTAACACATACTGTAACTACGTTCAAATACTTTAATACACAGTATTAAAAAATCATGCTGCACATCTTCCAGGTATTGGTTTTTAACTCCATTGGAGTTTCTTTTGAAAGGCACACAATGGTTCTGTTTCATCGTCAACTTGTTCTTTCAAAGAATGCAGTCAATTGTTGAAAAGATAATAATACTAATACTACTAGTACTACTACTAATAATAATACATTTTATTTATGTAGCGTCTTTCGCAAGCTGATTGCATCAGTCCCTCAGAAGATTTCTTGGGCCTCAGTAACCCTAAATTGCATCTCCCGTAAACAAATCGTGTTGTTGGCGATAACCATGTTGACCATTGCTCTTCAGTCTCCACCAGGTGATCGTCTCTCAGTACTGGAAAACAAAATACTGCAAGTGCTAACTGAAAACCATCCATTTTACGATAGGAGCATACAGTAACTATGTGAAACGGTGTAGTAATTCAATGCATTTCAGACAACGCACAGTCCACCAGAGCAAACAGCTATGGTACATGTAGGTGTTGTATGGAACAGTGCACAGTACAGTACTCCAGTTACAGTAGACAGCAGGATGTAAATGGCCTACCTATTTTCTTCTATGAAGGTAGAAGAAGCCCCTCAGGTTTGGTTGCACTCTTTAACCAGCTTCTGCCATTGACAGCCCATGCACAAGGACATGGTCAACAAGAGTGGCACAAATCTAATTTGAAACCATTTGTCTCTTTGCTCTTGCTCTTATTATTCCTCACCCTCTTCCACCTCCCCTCCAGTGTCCTCTTCCTATTTCTTCCTGTGGTGGTTGATCCATTGTTCCAGAACAAATGAACTGACCCATGGCCCTTTAATCTATTTATCCTAAGGCTATGAGTGGTGTGTGAACAATTTTGACTCGTACTGATTGCACCTGGGGAATTGTGTGCTAAATGTATTCCAGCTGTGCTGACTTGAGTTAAAGATATTGAAGCCAGGACTTTCTAAATGAGCATATAGTGAAGCCAATGATACATGAAGGGCTGTGTGTGTATAGGTTTGCACAAAAAGTGAAATGAATCTGAATCATACATTAAAATATGGGTCAGGTCAGGTCAGGTTGGGGAGCATGGACTGGTACAGCGTGTTGCCGCACCCACCACATGACGAAAAAGCTCGGGATCCTAGTTGGTAACCCCCAGGCAGACACGTAGTCCAGTCTCACCCTCTGGAAATGACCCTCTATCTGCTGCAGCCAGGTGTTACGTGGGCGACCCCAACAATGAGGATCATGTGAGCCGGATCACCATCGGGGAGTCTCACCACATGGCCATAGTGCTGTAACTGACACTCCCTCACAATGCAGGTAATGCGCTTCATTCGACACAAAGTCAATCCAAGGTACCCATGGATTTTCCGCAGAGACACAGTACCAAAGGGGTCCAGTCTTCATCTCAGGTCACTGGATAGCGTCCATGTCACGCAACCATATAGCAAGACAGGAAGCACCAGGACTCTAAAGACTTGGACCTTCAACATTT
Organism: Erpetoichthys calabaricus; assembly: GCF_900747795.2. NCBI lineage: Eukaryota > Metazoa > Chordata > Cladistia > Polypteriformes > Polypteridae > Erpetoichthys > Erpetoichthys calabaricus. The sequence goes on along the minus strand of NC_041397.2, from coordinate 229,253,242 downwards.
TGCATAGATATCGGAAGCGCCACACACCCCTTTCCAGTGACCTCATGACCCCCCCATGCTCTCCCAATCCGTCTACTGACTTCATAGGTAGAGTCACCAGAGACATGATTATCACTGCTGAGGTAAGTAAACCTCTCGACAAGGTCGACACTCTCTCCGCAAACAGACACACTGCTGATGGCTGTGCCCAAGAGGTCATTAAAGGCCTGGATCTTGGTTTTTATCCAGGACACTTGCGAGCCCAGGCACTCAGACTCCTCACTCAGTCTCTCAAGAGCCCCAGTGTTTAAAGTTTTGGGAAATTAGTTTGTATTTTGGTAGATGCCGGTATGTCTGGTAATAGTGTGTAAGTGATCAAGAAAAACTGCATTGTGCAGACATGCCCAAGGCGAAAACAGGAATGAAAAAATGGAGTGTGAGACTGACAATTTGGGTAGAACTCTGGATGTCTTTTGACCTGATGCAACATTCAAAGAGCATTGAAGACAAGAGGACTAAAATTACTTTCAGAAAGGTGAAAGGAAGAGGGAGAGGGAAAACAATGGGAGAAACACAGATAAAGACCGTCTCTGAATTTACTGGTGTGAGTGTGAATGGTCCAGTACTATTTATTAGAAGGTAGGAGTGACAAAAGCGACTGTGCAGGATGTCTTTAATTTTGTTTGCCATGCTAAGGCAGCAAGCGTGACATATGTCCTCAACAGATGGCAGTTGGGTGCTGGTAATGCTTTGTGCTGCCTTTAATACTCTCTGCCGTGCTTTAAGCTAAGGAAGGGCCATAACAGGATGTTACACAGCAAGTGAGAAAGGACTCCATCATAAACCTCTAGAAGTTAGTCAGAAAATATGAAATAATGTGAGCTTTCCTCAGCCATCTGAGGAATGGCAGACATTTTCAGCATCATGACAGGCCATAATAAAACCAGCCATATTTGGGTGTACTAATTTGTGGATGACAGTCAGAGCACATTTTTAAATACAATAATCCCTCGTTATATCGCGCTTCGACTTTCGCAGCTTCACTCTATCGTGGATTTTATATGTAAACATATCTAAATATATATCGCGGATTTTTCACTGGTTCACAGATTTCTGCGGACAATGGGTCCTTTTTATTTCTGGTACATGCTTCCTCAGTTGGTTTGCCCAGCTGATTTCATACAAGGGACGCTATTGGCGGATGGCTGAGAAGCTACCCAATCAAAGCATGCGGTTAAGTTCCTGGGGGCTGATTGGCTCAGCGACGGACAGCAGCATTCGATTCCGCTTTACGTTAGCCAGCATCTCGTCTCGCTCATTCAGCATCAACGTATTTCACTGTGTAAAGAGTCAACTTTTGTGCTCTTTTGTGTTTATCTTTGTGCATAGTCAAGCCCTTCGTTATGTCTCCAAAACGATCTGCTCTTGCTACTGCTTCCAGGGCCGTGTCCAAGTGCCAATGAAAGATGCTAACGATTACCGAAAATGGTAAAAGTTTTGGATATGTTGAAGGAAGGGAACAGCTACGCCGCTGTAAGACGCCATTACGGCATCAATGAGTCCACAGTTTGTTATATTAAGAAGGATGACAAGAATATAAGATCTACGGCCGCAGTGTCCTTTAACCAGGGCGCGAAACCAGTTGTAAGTGGACGTAATAAGGCGGTTTATGCTGTATAACTGTGCGGGAAATGTTTATGAGTGTGGGAGAGTTTATAAGGGCTTAAAATATATAAAAATAACCACATAAACATATGGTTTTTACTTCGTGGATTTTCACTTTTCGAGGGGGGTTCTGGAACGCAACCCTCGCAATCAAGGAGGGATCACTGTATTCAAAGCATTGCAAGCTTGCTGCGTTCTAACTATTGATTAAAGTGTTGCCTGACGGAGCCAGTGTTGTATGAAGGCTTTCCAGTTATGGAGAGTACAGGCCGCAATCTTAGCCCTTTTTCTCCGTCCTCCATTCTGTCATGGTATGACAAACACAGGACATTAGGCAGATGCACTTTTCTTCTGTTTGTGAGATCCAAGACACCCGCGTTCTGTTCATTGAATGTCACGGTGAGCACTCACAAGAGTCCACCCCTACGACTTAAGACAGGAGCTTGGCATCAGAATTTAAAATACATTGGACAGTAATTTGAACACTCAGAGGGTTCCTTACCCTGTTTTAAGAAAATTGTATCTATAGCCATATTAACAGAGGAGTTCATTTTTCTAACAGAATGTATAAAAAGTGAGTTATAGCAGTGTTGCTCAGCTACTGGGTGGGTTGCAAGTCGCTACTGTTTACAATGGCAGGGGGTTGTAGCCCTGATAATTGCGCTCAGTTCACCAAGGGGGACCCTCTCACCCTGCTCTGACAATCGTGCTCAATTCACCAAAGGTGACCTGACCCACCTTCTTTGCTGGGTCTAAGGGCTTGTTTATACTTCATGCTCAGAACGTGTACTCACACGCATCCTGGCTGCCACGTGTTCCCAGCGTTCATTTGACGCATCCTCTGAAATTCTAACATCCTCAGAAATTAATGTGACACATGGGAGAGTTGCAAAAAGTCGCAGGGCACAGTGTGACAAAAGTCGGAATGTGAAGTCAGAATCTCTGTTTACTATCTACATGTGACAGAAAGCCGCTTTGAGGATCCTCCGGGATCAATGTGCGTGCTTCAATGTTTGATGAATGGTGTGATGTGGTGAAGCAAAACGCCGACATACAAATGCACTCGTGATGATTTTATGTTCAAGCGTCGCATATTCCCCAATGTAACGACACGATACATTTTAAGACTTTTTTTGCACCTTCACAACATCATCAGAACCTACGGCATCATATTTGAGCCACAGAGAAAAAATTAAGGACATGGTGAAAAGGTGTATTTTGTGATTAAAGTGGAAATTTTGGCTTTAATCTCGAAATGTCCACTTTAACCTCATAGTTTACCTTATTAAAGTAGACCATCGTAAATGTTATCTTAAAACCTGCCCCGTTGTTAATCGCTATGTGCTTCTGGGGGCTTCCCCCTGACCTGACAGCAGCAATCGCCACACACAGAACACTTTACATTTATGATATTCCAGCTCTCTGCACATTTAGACCCCTTAGATTTACACTTGATATCATTTTCATCATAAAAAGCATGTATGTTACATTTTATAGATAAGTCGTTAACTTCATTTAAGTAATGAATACTGATAATAATTACACACAGTGGCAGAGCAGTAGCATTTTGCATGTTTTCCTGTTGAAGTAATGGGGATTTGGTGAAGCTAAAATGACGCTAGTGTATGTGTGTGCTTGTGTTCACCTTGCGATGAGCTGATGCCCTGTCCAGGGATTTTGTTTCTGTCTTGTGCCCAATGCTTGCTGGAATGGGCGCATCCCTGGATTGATGGCTGTAATCATTAAACATCCTTTTCTGAGATACTGTGGTAAGGTGACCTCCGAATTTATTGGATGTTTCAGGCAATTCAGAACACAGCGAAGCCGAGCCTGTTCTCACAGTAATGATATCTCACACTGCCACCTGGTGAAATCTTCCAGATTTCCGTAAAGTACGTGTGCAAGTATAAACAGTAAAACGCTTGCGTAGCAGTAGCGTCCGCTGGAGCACGCATCACGTCGTGTCACGTGAAGTATAAAACTGGCCTTAAAGACACTACCATTAAGAAAAGTGGATCTCAACACCAGAAAAGTTGAGAAACCCTGTTTTAGATAACTGTTCCAAAAAAAAGCTTTTAGGATGTGAACAGGGCCAGGTAGTTTGCTTTTTCCCCATAGAGTCTAAGGCCTCTTGACAGTCTGTCATTGACAAAGACGGGTCTAACAGGAAAGCCTTCCTTCATTGGGAGAGTCAGACCTTCTGAAAAATAATTTTCGAGAGGGAACATGCTTTTTCAAAACAAGTCCTGAATAGAATTCAAACAAGTACTTAATGATATCAGTTGGACTGTTGGTGGTAAGCCCTGTTTGAACTTTGCTGCTTGGAATAGAATTAAATAGTTTGAGATATTATAGATTCATATCTGCAGCTGATCAATTGAACAGACAAATGCATGACCATCCACTGAACCTGATCTGACGGATATAGTTTTACCTAGTTTGGAACTGAATTGTAACATCGTTCAGCAGCCCAAGGTGGGCCAGAGCAACAGAAGATAAAACACACATTCACCGATCAGCCACAATATTAAAACCATCCATCCATCCATCCATTTTCTAACCCGCTGAATCCGAACACAGGGTCACGGGGGGTCTGCTGGAGCCAATCCCAGCCAACACAGGGCACAAGGCAGGAAACAATCCCGGGCAGGGTGCCAACCCACCGCAGGACACACACAAACACACCAAGCACACACAATATTAAAACCACCCACCTAATATTGTGTATGTCCCCCTTGTGCTGCCAAAACTGAGCTGACCTGTTGAGGGTTTGACTCCACAGGTGCTTTGGTGTTTACTTAAGCACAACCACCACCCCCCAGTCTTTAGGACTGACTCAGAATGTATAACTTATGGCAGGGAGGATGGAGTATGCATCAAACTAGTTTGGCAAGGGTGTTTGAACCTACATGAATCTACAAGCCACCCACAACTGGGGGATGAGTTGTACTTTGAGCGCTTTCATTGGTAAATATCCCAGGAAGGGACTGATAAACTAATTCTATTGGTCTAAATGATGGCTGTTTATGATTGTATTTGAATCTGAGGCCCTTCTGTACTACGGTGCCCCATTGGTTTGTATTTTGCAGTAATAATGGTATAAAGTGGGTCACCTTGCCTTTACCTCTCTCACCATCTGGTCATGAAGAGAAGACCATGATGAAGAGAGCTGTATCTTGGTCCCCATGTTGAGACAGACATGTGGTCTGTTTCACTATTCCATTCAATGGCCATGGCTAGACTGAAAATAAGCCATGAGCCGCCTTTGGATGCAAGATGAACTGTTACTTGGGCTGTAAGGGTTAGGGTTTGCCAACATTCACACTGTGTTCTGCTTCCGTAATATTTTGGGGCATTTTCAACAAACACACATAACAAAATGTGTATCTTAACTCCTGTCTGTAACTTTACTGTGTCTAATTGCTTGCAGTTAGAGATGTGGAAGAGAAAGTAAGAGGAAGTGTTAAAGTGCCTGATTAGAGAGGGGCAATTGTATGGGATTTAAGAAATTTTATTAAGGTCCACATAGTAATGGTTGTAAAGGGGTAAATAGGGCCACCATAGGAACCCTAAAAGACAGGGTTGTTTTTGTGAATAGGTTTGGGGGAAATGTGCCTATATTCAATAACTTTTGTATTTTTTTTAGCTTGCACTGAGGAAGGGCCTCAGAAAATCTTGAAATACGTTTACATCATTATTTTTACTTGTATATGGTAGACTTTTGAATACTGGGAAGTAAGATTTTTCAAACAAGATGCCATATGGGTCTTTAGCTTTTACTTTACAGCAAGAAGATTTGTTTGTGATTCTGGACTGCGCTTAAATGGACTTTTGCTTTTTTCACATCCTTTCATATTTTGTTAAAAAAAAAAAACGGTTTTACATAGGAATTATTGTAATATTTATAGTTTCCTATCTTTGCAGGCAAACGATGATGGAAGGGCCGTTGGGAGCATACGTTGATAGCATGTTGCTGCACCCACTACATACCGAACCACCATGATTGTCTTTGTCCTCAAACATGGCACATTATAAAATTAAATTTCCTCTTTATGGGAATTCCAATGTATTGAACACAAATGGAAAATCAAACTTGAATTTGAACCACAGATATGCAGTGGGCCTCTGCAATGGTTGGTCGTGAGTTTTGTCCATTTTTAAGACACAGATGGCAAAACAGCAAAGTTGAACAATCCAATTTGCAGTAATGTTTTTTATTCATTTTTATTTTAACTTGGTAACTTTAGTTTAATGTGTCTCTCACTGCACACTTTTTCTTCACATGATGTGACATGTAATGGTAGCTAACGAATAGGCTGCTACTGAGCTGGACTCCTGAGAAGGAGGAGGCAGATGAAACTGTTAGATTTTTTTCATGGACTCTTTAATATCGTTTGCTGTTGGACACCATCAACACCAATTTTATCAGAATCTTTGTTATATCCATTCTGCATAACAAGATGAGATTACATATTTCTCTTGGCCATCACTATAAACATTGTGGCAGATGGGTAGATGGCCGGGGTCCTTGTCCGGCTGGAACACCTCCACACTGGGAGGACCAGGGGAGCAAGTGTGGTCAGAATGTTACCTCCACCAGAACGCTAGATGGCAGCCTCCCTGGGTTGCAGCGGTGCCTTGGACTCCCGCAGGACTTCATGGGAGTTTGGTGCAGCCCTGTTGGGATCTGAGGGCGCTGCCAGGGAGTGCTACAACTTTTCAGAGCCCTGGAGAACGGTTCTTCTGCCACACCTGGAAGTGCTGCCGGAAATACACCGTCAAGCAACCAGAGTACTTCCAGGGGGCGTTATAAAAGGGGCCTGCAGACGCTACTCAGGAGCCAGAGTCGGGAGGAGGAGGACAAAGCTTGCTGAGGAGGAGTGGAGGAGAAAAGAAAAGGACTGAGAGATAAAGAAAGAGAATAAGAAAGTAAAGAAAGTGTATGTTGGGGACACTGTATATAAATAAATTATCTGGTGGGTCAATAAATTGTACTTGTGCCCCTAGCGTCTGTCTGTGTCGGGTTAGTGCGTTATAGTGCCATCTATCTTCCACACATATTATATACTGTATATAATGTTTGGGTGGAATATTCTTTTAATGGTGCCTTTCTTGCTAGAATAATAACAAATAAATACATTGTTCCAGGTCGACTCTTGCAAATGATAGAACACTCCCAGAAATTTCCTATTTTGTGAAACATGGTCAGTAAATTACTTCATTTTATAGCTGAGATTTTTTTTAAGGTAGACCCTTCATTCTCCAAGTTTCTAATGGGGGGGACAACTTTGTCTCCACTTCTCTGAAATCATTTTCTCACACCTGTGATGTCTGCATGCAGTGGTCTCTTGCCTTTAAATGAATCTGTCTCAGTCAAAGCCGGCTACAGACAGGCTGGTTGTAAGGTTTGCTTGACCAGACTTATTCTTTTTGGAGATTTCAAAAGATTCCAGTTTATTTTCTTGAGCCATTCTTGCCCCTACGTTTCTGTACACATTATTGATGCTGACAATTCACCACAAACATTCACTGTTTAACGTGACCAAGTACACCTATATACAAATCAACGTTTACTCCATTAATTTCAAATTAGAGCATATACTCTTTTTCTTTGTCTTCTTTTCTTTGAACATGGTGTGCTTCTTGCACAGACTACATTGATTGGCCACTCCTTTCTAGATTTCTTTTTAATAAAATTTGCTTTATACAACATCAGTTGTGTAGCACGTCTGGCGAGTTCATTTTTCCATTGAACACCTTTCAGTTCACAGCAGAAAAAACAAAAATGTGACTGCCAGATCTGAACAATAGTTTGTTTGAACCCAGGAGTTCAACATTCAGCTCCTAGGAAAGCTTATGCCAGTGCACAACAATGTGGTTAATTCCAGCTAGAAAAGTAAAGACGCCATCCTGGCTGTGAATCAGTGGACCGACTCTTTGCACACATTTAAGATGTAATGGGATTTTGTTGGCCCTGCCCAAATGTTCTTTGAGGATTCGAAAAAAATCTACAACATCTTGTGGAAGGTGCTCCAAGAGTACAGAAGTCTACTGTTGTCATTAAATCCTTGTATTTACAAATTCTGTGTTGACCAACTTACCATTAAATGGAATTTTATCAATGTTGCCATGGGACTCAATCATTTCTTCTCCCTTCTTCTGCTCAGATATTCATGGACAAAATATAAAGATACAACGAAGGCATAGAGATTACTCCAAGTCTGGGTAAATATGGTGCTTCACTTCTGTTTTATGGACAATGCCGTCCACTTGACTTCATCAGACTGGGACATCTGGAATGCACTGAAATGCTCAACAACTGAACAAGATGCAAAAGAGATGACAACATTAGCACCTCCAAATCTGAGGTTAGGGTCTCCATAATGACAAGATGAGGAGATCAGCAGTGCAGGAGGACACCAGATAGGACCCTGGCTTCTTTGGATCAAAAGGAGGTTGTTTGGGCATGTAGTTAGAGTGCCATGGGCATCTCCAACAGGAAGAACTCCAGGCATACCTCACTGGAAAAAGGCCCCGAATAGAAGACCCAGGATACACTGGAGGAATTATATTTGTCATCTGGCTTCTGAGAGTTTGGGAATTCCTAAAAAGAAGAAATAGGATTTTGCTGGAGTTAGGATGGTGTAACCTACCCAGCTTGGCATCTAAACACTGCTGCCCTCGCCATGGAAATCGGATCAAAAGTGAGTGAAGTTGAACATTTTTAAAATGGCGTACAATGGTGTCCACAAAATGTTTCAAACTACTCTAGAAGAAAGTAAAAAATTCTGGTTGGGGTTTTATCAGGGTTTAAACAAAACATTCATCTGTTTGTCATAAAGGCACTGATTTGTCTACTTGTATAAACCAAATGTAGATGATAAGTATTATAAAATTAACTTGCTTGTTAAAACTGAAAGCGTAAACCAGAACTCAAAGTGAGCACATTGTGTCTGCTCATTTCTCTTAAATCCTTTGATTTTGATTAAAATATATTGAAAAAGTCAAAGATTTCTATGGGGTGTACTTACTTTTTCACATTGCTGTATGTTTAAATCCTCTGTAGCTGCCTTTACTAAAAATTACCAAAGTTCAGCAGCTCCAGCTTGTAAATGGGATTCAGCCAAAGCCTGATGCGTCAAAATGATTCCACAGACAAAATATCTTTGTTTTTAAAAGCTTTAGTAAAAATTCAAGGTAAAACAGTTCACACAAAAAAGGGAAAATTCAAATAGTGAAAATTAGAAAAAATCTTGTTTAAGAGAAGTTCTGTTCCAAGCTTATAAATCTTGTTTAATTTCTAATCAATATACAAAATCACTTCAAAATGTTTCCGAACCATTTAAAAGCGAAGATATTTTGTCTGTGGAATCATTTTGACGGGTCAGGCTTTTGCCAAATCCCATTTACAAGCTGGAGCTGCTGAACTTTGGTCATTTTGGGTAAACGCAGCTACACTTTTTTGTCAGAAAACTGTATGTCTATCCCTTTTCTATGCTGTAAATGGGTCTTTCAGTCCCTTTTGGCTCTGGGACCTGTTCTAAAAAAAACAACTGACTCAACATACTATATCTTAGTTATAGCAAGAAAGTTCTACCTCTTATTAACTTACAGGGGGAAAAGACTATACCATTGTCTATGACTATGAAAGAAATTTATATTCTGTTCAAATTAAGCAAATTCTAACTCAAAGCTTTAACTTTCGAAGATTGGCTCTTAAAACCTCAATGGCAGAAAGGAGCTGACAAAATTCTTCCAGTGTCTTCAACGTAGCAGATCACGTCAGGTGAATTGAGCATCATGGCAAGCTCAAAACAAAAGGCTTCTACTCATCCTCCCTGCTGACCTCTTCACATTGTAGACGACCAAAAGCCTTTATGTGCCAACTGACTTGCCAGCCTCAGACCCAGGTAGAAAGAACGATGTGCACTACTGAAAACTGCATATTCAAAACTGAAAGGGTAAACCAAATCAAATTAAAACTCAAAATGTCTGCTCGATTTCCTTAAATTCTTTGACTTTAAACTTTCGTTTTTATTTTTAATTATAGTCTTTCCTTTAAGGACAATTCCTAAAGCGGAGCATGTTATTGAATACGATGGTTGTATGCTTGACAACAAGGGCCATGTCCAAAGCAATGAATGACTAAGAAAATGTTACAGCTGACGACATTTATCCAAAAAAAGCAGGGAACATGATAAAAATTAAGCTCTAGGCAGATAATAAGCTAAATGTAAAAACTTGCCAAAAGAGATTAATCAATACTGCAACATGACACTGTTGCTTAGACCATGCCAGTTCTATGGCCAGACTAATGCATTACTTGTCTGGAAATTGGCTTCTTTGACGTTTTCAACAGGCACTGGCCACCTTCTTCTAAATGACATGAGGAGTCTTACTGGTGACAGACACGGTGAACTGCAGTTGTCTAAGTGTTTATGTAAGTCTGCACCAGTTGGGAAATGCAGTATACCAAGATACATTAGATCTACAGACCCAAACAAAGAGCTAAGGTAACACCATGGAATGACTAATGGATGGGCTTTTTTTCATTTTGGGGACATGGGGTCTTTCAGAAAAAAACTTCAAAACCTCAGTGATGGAGACAGCATCAGTGAATTGTGGCTAAAAAGTAGTCAGTGCAAACAATAAGAAGGAGTCTGTGCAATTCAAGAGAGCAGCACTATCAATGGGCTGAGAACATGGGAGTGAGGTGGACCATCTCCCACTGCTCCTCTGGGAGGCCATCACTGACAGAACTATATTTAACTGAGAGGACGCTTGCCAACTGCCACATCATGCCATCAGTTTAAATATTATTTCTAAATGTTATTCACACTTACTCTGATTGCATTGCTGAACATTTGTGAGCTCTGATCAGAGTCTCACAATACTGTCTTTAAGTTTATCATGTGTTGTATTTTTTTCACCAGTTTATCTCAGAGTTAACTTATTTTTGCTACCTTACTGCACTGTTTTAAAAAGGTGAGTAATAATGTTGCTCTATGCTATTATGAACTCACATTATAATGATACTATTATTTTGGGATTTTTGATGAGACAAAAACTATAGAGAGAAGACAGAACTACTTTTACAAAATATAATCCTGATTTACAGTTTTATTATAAAATTATCTGATTTTTAACAATTACATTTTCCCTATGTGGCAGTCTTCTTGCCCACATTGTACCAAGGAAACTGAGCCCAGCTGTATTTAAAAATGAAAATGATACACTTGAATATATTGAATGTCCAAGTTTTCTTGTTTCTGGGGTACAGTAAGATCCCAAAACCCTGTCATGCATGAGCAGCTGCAGTCACCAGTAATGACTGTTTCACATTTGACATTGCAGTACAATTCAGTCTTGCATCTCCTCAAGGCTACAATGGAAATTCTCCAAGGTGAAGAGGCTGACATTTCACAACTTTAGGTACATTCCTGGCAAAATGATACATCCAAGACAAAGTTGTAAATGTGTGTTTCCTTTTCTGAAGATGATATGGTGGTTTGTCTAAAAATTTGCTTTTAAGATCTGAAACATATTCCTACCTATTGACAAATGACAACATTATTCTTCATTCTCTTCTACAGATAAGTGCTCAGATTAATTACTGTTCTATTCAGGAACTGTTCTAATTAATTAAAATACACTTGGCTAATTATGTCATTTTCATTATTCACAGTTTTTGTTTTATTTTTTTCTTCTAACCCTCTGAAGGTTAACTTAATTAAAGTCCCAATCACTCCCTCTCATTTCTGAACATTCAGAGATGCCTACTCATGAAATAACACTGGCTGCCAAGTCCATCCCCCAGAAGCCCTTCAGGCTGGAGGCTGCACTACTCAGTTTTAACATACGCGTCTTCAACGGTCTAGGTGGATCTCAAGCTCCGGCTTTTCTACGGTGAACCTAGGGTCCAGCCTCGGTATAAAGCCTTTAAACTGCTGTGAGGCTTTTGTTCCAAAAGCATCCAAGGCTTTTCTGTTCATCAGAGCAAACCTGGTGGACAGGAAAAAAAAAAAAAAAGAAAAAATCAGTACAAAAAATAAAAATCACATTGCGCAATACAATTGTTCTTACCTACTATATATACAAAACAACACAATCAAATAAATAACTCATACTGTACTTGAAAAGAATTAACATGCAACAACTTGACAATGGTTATCTGCTATGGCTATTATAAAATACTGTGAATGCAGCAATATATGTGTACAGATCCTAAAAGGCATCAACCCCTCATCTTGGCTATAATGTTCTGGCATTTACACATGCATATGTTACCACTATGTATCAAACTTTATTTTAGTATTTGTACAGAAAGGCGTGTCAAAGCTTCAGTTAAGTGTGAATTTGGGCCAGTCTCAAAATGACAGCTTAAAGAGTATCCTAACGTTATGTGTTGTACGTGCAAGGAATGGAAAAATAGTCAGAGATAGACCAAGGTCGACTAAGTGTTGTCACGCATGTGTGCCTGGGGGTCATCCTTCTAGCTCTGGCAAGATAAGCAGTTCCACTCCATGATAAGAGGGGGGCGCTGTCATAAACATTGTCTTCTTTTCCTCCCGCAGTTCAGACAGGCAGCCTCAGCATGACACCTAGCACCCAACCTCACCCCAAGGTGTCCTCATCCCTTCCATTCGAGCCACAATAGTGAAGGAAATGGAGCCCCCCCTATAACACTGCGTGAATACCTTTGTGATTAAATTGGCCAATTTGGGCCATTGTTTCCTTTTTTGTATGTGCAGAACCACTGGAACACTTTTATGTTTAGCTTTTTTTTGTTTTGGCAATGCCATCAATTTATATGGAGTAGCCTGGCTGGTGCCCCAACTATTTCTACTAGTTCTCTATCGCAGTCTGTCCATCAGTCACAGTGCTTATACTGTACTAGTTACAGTTCTTTAAAACAACATACTATATAAACTCAGTTTTTGCATTTCTTCACATTCCATCATCACTTAGCTCTTCAGGACTATCGCATTCTAGCACTGGGGGCTAACACAATATCAATAATTATTGCACATTTTAAACTCCCTGATAATGACAATTATCTGGTAGGTAATTTCCAATTAAATCATTTGACTGTCTTCAGTCTAGAGGACTACATGGGACTGATACTGTATTTTTCAATCCTGTCTCGTTCCACACATAATCTAGTTTCAGACATCCTGCACATGCCACAACATATTAAATTGAGGCCCACAAATTCCACTTGAAGACATGTCTCTAAGTGTCAATGAATTGTGTAAAATAAATAAAATGTTGTCAAGCACCTAAGCATCCTACATATGAATATAATGACCAAGAAAATCCAATTTTTAAAATTTATTTTCAGGTCAATTGTGCAATTAGTTTTAAATATCCATGGGAGCAAACAAACTACAGTTGTTTTACTCGCTTTACTTTAATGGATTTCAAGAAACAAGATATTTGAGAGCCTTGTCAACTGTCTGCTGTTCTGCTTGCAATGGAAGAGATTTTAAAATACAGGGCCAGAAGATGAAACAGTGCCAAAATTGGGCAAAACCATAACCAGAAAGTCAAAGTCTCAAAGACAAAACAAAACCATAATTTGTAGTCAAGAAGATATTAAATAAAAGTCTAAAGCCACAAAGTGAAACAACAAAGAACAGGCCATCAGACAAAAACAGGCCAAACAGCCGAACAAAGCTCGCCAGTCCTATCCACTTAATTCTTCCAAAATAACATCAAATCTAGTTTTGAAAGTCCGTAAAGTCCAACTTTCTATTACACTACCTTGTAGCTGTAGCTAGGTATCTATGGTTCTCTGTGTGAATAAAAATTTCCCAATGTTCAAGCAAAATTTTCCCTTATCAAGTTTCCAACTGTGTCCCCATGTTTTTGATGAACTCATTTTAAAATAACAGACTCGATCCACTGTACTAATTCCCTTCATAACTTCAAACACTTCAATCAGGTCGCTTCTTAATCTATTTTTGCTTAAGCTGAAATGGCTCATCTCCTCATAACTAATCCCCTGTGGCTCTGAAATCAGCCTAGTCACTCTTCCTTGCCAAAGAAATGCTTTGAATATTCACAATTCATGACAATTAGGAAGTGCACAACACCAACTTTTACATTTATACCCTTGACCCAGTGACATTATATCTCACAGACTTCATGTTGATACTGTCTAGCAGAGACATAGTAACAGCAAACAAATGATTACAAAATGGCAGTCCCCTTCAAAAAACGAAACAGGGTCACAGGAGAATGAGATAAATTTTTAACGTTAAAAATAACTCAAAAAGAAATGCAAACTATATTAGCAATTCCTCTCAACACCCCGGACTAAATGCTTATACTATTTAAGTTAGTTATTTCTGCAATGTTCATTCATTCATTATTTATCTATTGATTGATTGTATTCTTTGTCCTGTCTTTATTCTTTACGGTTCTGCTGTTGTATGCATTTCAGTTTCTCACTGGGATTAACAAAGTTTATCTAATCTAATCTAATCAATTTTAAATAAGAATCCCTTATACTTCAAATTTGTAGTTTAAATGCCTATTTTTTACTTTAAAGCCAAAGGAAAGCCAACAAAAAATAAAACAGCACCTTCTTATTAATCTGTGTACAGTTTCATGAATGACAGGAGTGTCCTCAGTGGCTACTCTGTTGGCGCACACAATGTCTGAACAGTACGTTAAAACAATGTTGCAGATTTACAGTCATATGAAAAAGTTTGGGAACCCCTCTTAATTCTTTGAATTTTTGTTTATCATTGGCTGAGCTTTCAAAGTAACAACTTTCTTTTAATATACGACATGCCTTATGATGCAATATGCATCATAACAAAATTGGACAGGTGCATAAATTTGGACACCCCAACAGAGATATTACATCAATACTTAGTTGAGCCTCCTTTTGCAAATATAACAGCCTCTAGATGCCTCCTATAGCCTTTAATGAGTGTCTGGATTCTGGATGGAGGTATTTTTGACCATTCTTCCATACAAAATCTCTCCAGTTCAGTTAAATTTGATGGCTGCCTAGCATGGACAGCCTGCTTCAAATCATCCCATAGATTTTCGATGATATTCAAGTCGGGGGACTGTGACGGCCATTCCAGAACATTGTACTTCTCCCTCTGCATGAATGCTTTTGTAGATTTTGAACTGTGTTTTGGGTCATTGTCTTGTTGGAATATCCAACCCCTGCGTAACTTCAACCTTGTGACTGATGCTTGAACATTATCCTGAAGAATTTGTTGATATTGGGTTGAATTCATCCAACCCTCGACTTTAATAAGGGCCCCAGTCCCTGAACTAGCCACACAGCCCCACAACATGATGGAACCTCCACCAAATTTGACAGTAGGTAGCAGGTGTTTTTCTTGGAATGTGGTGTTCTTCTTCCGCCATGAAAAGCACTTTTTGTTATGACCAAATAACTCAATTTTTGTCTCATCAGTCCAAAGCACTTTGTTCCAAATTGAATCTGGCTTGTCTAAATGAGCATTTGCATACAAGAAGCGACTCTGTTTGTGGCGTGAGTGCAGAAAGGGCTTCTTTCTCATCACCCTGCCATACAGATGTTCTTTGTGCAAATTGCACTGAATTGTAGAACGATGTACAGATACACCATCTGCAGCAAGATGTTCTTACAGGTCTTTGGAGGTGATCTGTGGGTTATCTGTAACCATTCTTACAATCCTGTGCATATGCCGCTCCTGTATTTTTCTTGGCCTGCCAGACCTGGGTTTAACAGCAGCTGTACCTGTGGCCTTCCAATTCCTGATTACACTCCTTACAGTTGAAACTGACAGTTTAAACCTCTGAGATAGCTTTTTGTAGCCTTCCCCTAAACCATGATACTGAACAATCTTTGTTTTCAGATCTTTTGAGAGTTGCTTTGAGGATCCCATGCTGTCATTCTTCAAAGGAGAGTCAAAGGGAAGCACAACTTGCAACTGACCATCTTAAATACCTTTTCTCATGATTGGACACACCTGTCTATGAAGTTCAAGGCTTAACGAGCTAATCCAACC
The DNA here is from genome assembly GCF_900747795.2 of Erpetoichthys calabaricus. NCBI lineage: Eukaryota > Metazoa > Chordata > Cladistia > Polypteriformes > Polypteridae > Erpetoichthys > Erpetoichthys calabaricus. The sequence continues at coordinate 229,237,580 of NC_041397.2, read as the reverse complement.
AATTTAGTGTTGCAAGTAATCAGTACTGAGCAGTTACATGCATTCAAATCAGCACAATTACAAGGGGACCCACATTTTTGCAGAGCCAGTTTTTCACATTTGATTTAATTTCAAACAACTAAATACTGCTTCACTAAAAATCTTTGTTTGGAAAACACCACAGTACTCAGATGTTCCTAGGAAATGAAAGACATACCAATGTTATCTTTATTGAAAGTAAATTATTATGCAGGCTGAGAGGGGTTCCCAAACGTTTTCATATGACTGTATGCAACAATTTGATGGGGGGAAAAAAGTTTTTGAAGATGCAAAATATTTTAGTCCTGCATCTTATTCTTCCTTCATCATCTACCACCCACCGCATGAAACTGACATCCTCTGCTGTGATGTTCTACAGGTTTATTCTGTTTTAAAACTAGCTGACAGCCATTACAGGAGACCTTGTAGCACCCAATTCATGGGCAGAGAATCATAGGGCTAACACAACATACTCACTGTAGTTAGCTAGTATAAGTAAAGCATAAGTAGCTGTAGCTTACTGGGCAATTAAAAGGTGCACTAATTTAAAGTGTGGCATAATGGACCAGACAGAAAAACAAAAAAAAGAAAGTTCTGACAGTAAGGTACTTGTGGCCTGCCACTTGTGACCTGCTACAATCTGTTGATAAGCTAACACTTCTTGTCAAAAAACTCTACTTGATCTAGTTCTAGTGAACTAGAAGGGACAAATACCTAATATCGCTGCACTTTTATTTTCAGTTTTATTTAATGACTATCGAGGGACCCAGGGTAGAATAAAGTGCAGGTGTGGCCACTTAATAAATTCACCAGGAGGAAAATGTTGACTTCAGACCAATACTTCATTGACTAAATCTCCCAAAAGGAGAAACTGCATACCTTACCAAGTCACAAAGATGCCTCCTAAGTGTGTGCTTCCCTATTAAAGCACAATGTAGTCACTAAATAAAGATCCCCAAATTTCAGAATAAAAAATAGCCTATAGATTTCCCCTGTGCAAATGGGAAATCTGTGCAGTATTTGGTGAAAAGAGTTTGAACAGCATGGATTTGAATACTGGAGAGACACTCTGATGCACATTCTGCTTCATATATTAATATGTGCAATAATTTCAATTTATTTGTTTAAAATAAAATTCTTTGTGAACTCTATATTTGAATTCCAAATTGTGTTTCACGGCATATAAAGTGCACCTGCTTCACAACAAGGAGACTGAGGTTTACACCCTAGTGCTCCCCATGTGGAGTTAAAATGTTCTCCCCGTGTCTGACTGAGTTTCCACCAGGTGCTCCAGTTTCCTCACATAGTCCAAAGACATGCAGAGTAAGAGAACTAGCATTGCTGAACTGGCCCTTGTCTAGGAGTTGTTCCTGCCTTGTGCCTGGTGACTGCTGGAATATGCTCCAGATTCCCCACAATGCTGCCCCAGATAAGCATGTTATGAAAATTGATGGATGGACTAAAGCATTCCTTACTGTGTGTGGTGATGATTATTGCTACTAAGTAAAATAATACTTTTACTATGGTAATTGGTCATACTACCCCTTCCCTACTCCATACTTGACAAACTCCATAAATAAAAGCTGGGGTTTTGTCCTAATCTGGACTAAGTAGTCCCAGTGTAAGGCACATAATTAGCAAATAAATACAGCTTGGCAAAAAATACTCTCAAGAACGCCAAAGTGTTCCAAAATGTTATCCTAAATACAATGTGGCAGGTTTTCAAAGGAAAAGGTAGTGTAAATCCTACACATTTTATTGGGTTATATATTTTAGAAGCTTCGACTCAGCAAGCCTTCAGATTTCAATTATACACTTATTGGTTTAATGAAAATAATTTGTGATGAGAAAGCAAAACACAGCACAGCACTATTGGTGCAGACAGACTGACAAAGTGAATAAAACTGAACAATTTCTTACTGAGTGTTCAACTCTTTTGGTTGTCATTTTTATATTCTTGCTATTTTATGGTCACACTTTGTTCCACAAAACCGTCTGAAGTTCCAAAACAAGGGTAAAAAATCAAAGCATGCATCTAAATCTGTCACTGGCTATTTATCATATGAAAGTGTCTTCAGACGCAGAACTATTGACACCAGGAAATGTATTAGTGTAAGTGTATAAAGTATTAAAGTGGCAAACTACAGTAATCATACATACTGTAAAAGCAAATAGTCTGTGTGTGTTAAATGTAATTTTTGTGTGTCTGTGTCTTATATCTCATGTTGTAAATCTGTTGGCCTGATGTCGGAAGAAAAATGTGAATTCACACTTTCACCAGAAGCCAAGGTGACACACAAAATCCGTTCAGATACCCATTCCTGTCCCCACACAGTAGAAGGTGTGAATAAGCACCAAACCACTCTCATTAAATCTCACCTTCTGTTTTAATCACGGCCGCATTCAGAATGTCTGCACTGTTAAGCAAAGCTTCTAAATACCAAATGAAAAATTCCAATTTAAATAAATTTCATAAAACCCATTCCCTCGACATGGTGAAAACACTACACAAATTCATTTGTAGTGGATGTAAGCCAACTAAGGAAGCCAGAGTACCCCGTGATGGCTTGATAGCCCATTAAGAGCTCTTGTCTTGTGCCTGATGATGCCGTGACAAACTCTGGCCCAGCCATGACTGGACTAGGCATGCACTGAAAATAGGTGGATGGATTAACATGATTTAGAGGACATGCGGTAAAGTACCATATTGCTTGACCCAAATATAAGTAGTTAAATAAATTAATTTATTCCATGCTTATTTTGGGCTTAGCAACTAACTCCAGATATCAAAATAAATAAATGCAAAATTATATACAAATCATGCAAAATATTATGCAATAGTTCTCTTAACCTCTTGTGTTCAATCCTCATGTTCAAGTTTTATATCTATAGTATAGTAATGGAATATTTGGAGTGAAAAGTAAGTTTTAGAATATCAATTGTCTATTTGTCATAATTGATCTACTTACAATCACAAACAGGAAATCAGAGGTATAAGTGGTAACTATTTCGGGAATGATCTTGAACACTGGTTATAACAGTAGCTGACTGTAAGCTATCAATTGTATATTAAAGTGTGCTTTATTTAAAAAAGCAATTTTCACACTGTAAAGTTGTCAGTTTCCCTGTTTTTGATTTCTAGTGAAGATAAACTGGAAAAGCAGCAAATAATATGACCATTTACCTAGAAGTAGACACAAGTTAGACCTGTGCTTATCTAAATTATCCTCTTGAAAACACCTTGAACAGAGAACTGCAGATATGGAAGAGTTAAAGTTCTCCATTCCTGGAGTTGGCTGGCGAGTGAACCATGCCACTCCACTAATCATAATCTCTAATTTCTCCTTTTCTAATTCCTTTTCTCTGCTAAGTCTAACTGTGTCAGTCTGGCCTCAGTTTGCATGGGCTTCACTAGTTTCTGATATGATACCGAACCCTTTATATAGGGAAATTTCAGATTCGGGCATCACAAGTGTGTTGTTGTGGATAATCTGTTCCTCTTACAAATATTCCGGAATTTAAAACAAAAAAATTTGAACACAAAAAATAATTATGGAGAATTGAATCAGACAGGAATTGTGCTGTTTTTGTTCAAGACAACTGTACATTGAACCTGCACTCATATTTTGCTACAAGAAATTTAATTTGAAAAACAATTTTAAAAAATCAAAGCAGAAATCAACTTTTATCAACAAGCAAATAGGTAAAACAAAAGTAAAATAAAACAATAAATTAAGAAATATTAAAATTACCAAATACAGCTGCCTTAAAACACAACCTAGCCCTATACATGCGGAATCACACAGATGTCTGCTGTGCTTTTAGTCAAAAAGGTTCAAAGTGTGCAATGACTAATACCTCTTAGTGGCCACTTCAGTAGGTACACCTGCTCCCTCCACATCACATTAGCTCAAAATATATAACATGGCTTATATAACAATATCATGGGTTTAGTTATTATTCAACCAAACGTTTGAATGGCCTAGATGCGTATAAGCAACTTAAGAGTATGACTGTTGGGGTCAGACTGGCTGATTTTAAAATCTCAGAAATAGATGTATTCCTGTGATTTTCATGTACTATTGTCTCCAGAGATTACAGAGAATGGTGCAATAAACAAAAACACCCAATCAGTGACACTTCAATAGGTGAAAATGACCCTTTAAATAAGAGAGGTCAGAAGAGAGTTAAGCTCATTTAAGCAAACAGAAACACCACAAATGCTCAGAGAACAGACTCTAGCCAAGGAAGACTAGAGCAAAGCAGGAGTTTTTAGAAGTAATCAGTGACTGTTTTTTAACACAGCATGTTAAAGCACCAACAAGGGGTGAAGCCTGTCTGGATTTAGTATTTTGTAATAATCAGGATAGAATTGAGGTTGTAGAGGTGATTGAACCACTAGGGTCAAGTGACCATAATGTAATACAATTCTCAGTATTTTGTAAGAGTACACATGTAAAGACTAAAATTGTTAAGTTGAACTTTGGTATGGCTATTTTTGAGCAGATGTGACAATGTCTAAGTAGGATACACTGGGATAAGCTTTTAAGTGTGGAGACAGTCGAGGAGCAGTGGAACAGGTTTAAAAATGTTTTACATGTAATGCAGGACAGATACATACCTAAATTTGGAATTAATAGGAAACTAAAAAAAACTCCATGGTGGATTAATAAAGATTTAAAAAAGAAGTTGCAAAGGAAAAAACTGCTTTATAAGGCATATGAGGCTAAAAGATAGTTGGAGAGGAAAATAGCAGATAAGGCGAAAGACGACTCTAAGAGATTCAGTATTTTAGTAGTAAAAGAACAGTCAAGGAGGAGGTCAAGTGCATCAGAAATAGTAAAGGGGAATTAAAAGATACAGACAGTGAAATAGCGGATGCCCTAAACTTACATTTTTCAAAGGTGTTTATAAGTGAGCAAGTGGATAACCTCCCAGAGGTAACAGGGACTACTAAGGAGGTACTGAGGGATTTGGAAATTGTAGAGGGAGAAGTGCTGCTCAGATTAAATAAACTGAAATCAAGCAAATCACCAGGACCAGATAATATTTACCCTCGAGTTCTTAAGGAGGCTAGTGAGTACATATATAAACCCTTGATACATATTTTTAGGAAGTCACTGTGCAATGGAGAGAATCCGAAGGACTGGAAAATATCATCCCATTATATAAAAAGGGTGACAGGGCAGATCCAAGCAACTATAGGCCAGTAAGATTAGCATGCATCACAGAAAAATTAATGGAAGGAATTATTAAGGATCAGCGGTGGGTTGGCACCCTGCCCGGGATTGGTTCCTGCCTTGTGCCCTGTGTTGGCTGGGATTGGCTCCAGCCCCGTGACCGACCCTGTGTTCGGATTCAGCGGGTTGGAAAATGGATGGATGGATTATTAAGGATAAGATTGAGCAACACCTGGCAAGGACAGGAGTTATTCTGAACAGTCAGCATGGGTTCAGAAGAGGGAGGTCCTGTTTTACTAACATGTCAGACTTCTATGAGGAGGCAACAAAAGGATACGATCAAAGTGGAGCATATGATATTATTTATCTGGACTTTCAGAAAGTATTTGATAAGGTGCCACATGAGCGGTTGGGCATCAAATTAAAAGAAGTGGGAGTTCAGGGTGATGTTTTTAGATGGGTGCAGAATTGGCTCAGACACAGGAAGCAGAGGGTGATGGTGCAAGGAACCTCATCAGAACTGACCGATGTTAAGAGTGGTGTTCCACAGGGGACAGTGCTAGGGCCGCTGCTATTTTTAATTATATATATATATATATATATATATATATATATATATATATTATATATATATATATATATATATATATATATATATAAATGATTTAGATAGGAATATAAGTAACAAGGTGGCTAAGTTTGCAGATGATAGGTGGATTAGCAGATAATTTGGAATCCATTATATCATTACAGAAGGACTTGGATAGCATACAGGCTTGGGCAGATTTGTGACAGATGAAATTTAATGTCAGTAAATGTAAAGTATTACACATAGGAAGTAAAAATGTTAGGTTTGAATACACAATGGGCAGTCGGAAAATTGAGAATACACCTTATGAGAAGGATTTTGGAGTCATAGTGGACTCTAAGCTATCGACTGCCCGACAGTGTTCAGAAGGCTAACACAATGTTAGGTTACACAGAACGATATGTGGAGTACAAGTCCAAGGAGGTTATGCTCAACCTTTATAATGCACTGGTGAGGCCTCATCTTGAGTACTGTGTGCAGTTTCGGTCTCCAGGCTACAAAAGGGACATAGCAGCATTAGAAAAGGTCCAGAGAAGAGCGACTAGGCTAATTCCAGGGCTACAGGGGTTGAATTATTAGGAAAGATTAAAAGAGCTGAGCCTATAAAGTTTAAACACTAGAATTACCAGAGTCTACGAAAAAACTCGTAGATCCGGCCCACCTTAAAACCGTTCTCACGTCTCCGCCAGTGTCTTTTGTCTTCTAAATGTGCTTAAGCAGCAAGCAGCCGGCTATTCCATCCCCCACCATCGCAGAAGGTTCACTAAGTCTTCCCAGCTCATGCCTTGTTTGATTATCTGGGAGTGACTGAACTGCTAGAGTTTTAGAGTGGAAATAATAAATCGCTATTTGGAACACACGCATTTCATGGGTGTTCCGTTTCTACAGTAATCTGTGTAAACACATTTTTAAAACAGAAACGTTTTTCATATTTTAGTAGTAAATGACAAAATGTAGGCATAAACTATATAATGTATGAAGCCTGAAGTCCAAAGATCAAGTAAACACTTTCACAAAAGGTTCAAGGAAGAGACAACAGCTACAGTGGCATAGCAGTAAGATTTACTGACTTGTAATCAAGAGTCCCCGGCTTGATCCCCACTCACTCCTACTGTATATTTGCCGTTTTCAGTAGTGAGCTGCTCTTTTTGTTAATATTATACAGTACACACATACATTTGGTTTGTGCCTGTAACACATGGTGTGCATTTATAGGACCTGTAAAAGTTAACGTTTTTTTAACTTTTATTCTCTCTAAATCACGATCACGATACATACTACCGCCCCCTCCCACCCAGGGATCTGATGCTGTTATTTTTCATTTGAAAAGGAATAACTGGAGATGTGAGTGGTGTTTTGAGACAATGGAACTGGACATTCTCTCATCTGGAGGGATTAAAGATGACACACAAACGCTGGCGAATCTGCCTTCTTCGTATCTCACCGTCACTTGATTTTTTTTATTCAGTTTTATTGAGTGTTCCTGCTCATGCTGAATTAGTGTGCACCTTATGGTGTATGATGTCAAAAAACCCCAAAAAAAACACAGACGTAGATATATATGATATTTGGAATTATTCATTTTCTGACCTGTATAGTACATTTTGGAAAACTTTGTGGCACGGATGCAACATTATTCATATTCATTCGCATAACATCTTGCGGTTTGTAATCAGTGACTGCGTGTTTTTTTTCCCTGATCTTGCCAGTCTGCACATGTTGCTGTATGCTGTTTCTTTTGTACTCCAGGACATGCAGAGGACAGAATAGTACAGAGCAGTAACTTCAGCGCTATACGCAATCATCAGATTCAAATGTTAACTGCTCACACACACGCATTTACAACATGTGTACCTGTTACAATGTACACGCTTCTCTCTATGCTGTGGTTTCTATTACACACCTGAAAGAAAGAGACAATATATGTGAAAACATCATCGCACTAATGCAATATTATTTGAAAACGAACAGCGTCAGATCAGGTGTGGATTTATGCTGGCGCTATTACTGAAAGAAAAAAAAAGATCAACATGTGCGTTGATCCTGCAGCACTGAATAAGCTCATGCGCTCTAACATCCCCCATCACAACCCCCAACCACCGCCCCCCCCCAATCTGACTCTAAGTAACAGCGCAAGTATAGACGCAAACCAGGTGTGATCAAGAGTCCCTGGTTTGATCCCCACTCACTCCTATATTTGCCGTTTTCAGTAGTAAGCTACTCTTTTTGTTAATATTATACAGTACACACATACACTTGGTTTGCGTCTGTACTTGCGCTGTTACTTAGAGTCGGATCGGGGGGGGGTGGGGAATGTTAGAGCGCGTGAGCTTATTCAGTGCAGCAGGATCAACGCACATGTTGACTTCAGTTTACCCCAGTGGCCTGCACCATCCTTAGATCTCACTTCAATGGAGAATCCTTGGGATCAGGCACATGGAGAGGTATGTAAATTACATATGTGGCTGAAAAATCTGCAGGACCTGCATGATGTTATTGGGGCAGGACTGACCACAATCCCCAAGGTGTATTTCCAGCCCCTTGCTGTATACCTGAATGAATTTAGGCTGTTCAGGAGGGAAAAGAAAACGGGTTCCTATGTGAGTCTAAATACTTGAAAATTGTAAAGTGAAAACTTACTGCATAAAACGATTTAAGCATACAACCATATTAAAGATGATGTGTCAGAATGTGATGATGAGGATAATAACAATATTACAAGGATATTACAAGGATATTTTTTACACCATGTGGTGCAAAAAAAAGTTGCAGGCTTTTGAGGCCCTGAACTGTGCATTTAAGGATATTATGTGATCTATACATATTAATAAAAGGCAAAGCCCTCACTGACTCACTGACTGACTGACTGACTGACTGACTGACAGACTCATCACTAATTCTCGAACTTCCCGTGTAGGTGGAAGGCTGAAATTTGGCAGGCTCATTCCTTACAGCTTACTTACAAAAGTTAGGCAGGTTTCATTTCGAAATTCTACGCGTAATGGTCATAACTGGAACATGTTTTTTGTCCATATACTCTAATGGAGGAGGCGGAGTCACGTATCGCGTCATCACGCCTCCTACGTAATCACGTGAACTAAAAACAAGGAAGAGATTTACAGCACGAGTCAAACGCGGGAACGAAGGTAAATGACGTTAATTTTTGAGTGTCTTTTAATACTGTGTAAGCATACATATTAACATGTGCAATTAAACGTGTGCATTTACGGGGTGATTTCTTAGGCTTAAAAGCTCGCCTTTTACTAAAAAGGTAAATGCAAAACTATTTTCAATCATTCTATGATCTGCTTCTCACAACTGAAGGCACCGTGGCTGATGTTACGTCACTTGCTGGCCAACTATAAGCGTTACCTGGTAGGTAACCAGCCACTCACTTCACACCCTTACGGGAATCGAACCTCTGAGGTTTTCTTTTGTTCTTAATTAAAATTTAAAAGCAATACTTCACCGCTGCTAAGCCCCTCTAGCGCTGACGTCTGAGGTTCGATTACCGTAAGCAAGTGCAGTGAGTGTGTACGCCTGATGAGCCAAGAATAAGGGGGAAAGACGTGTCGCGTACTCTTTGCATTATTTGACAGTAAACTATTTTCAACCATTCTATGATCTGCTTCTCACAACTGAAGGCACCGTGGCTGATGTTACCTCACTTGCTGGACAACTATAAGCGTTACCTGGTAGGTAACCAGCCACTCACTTCACTCCCTTACAGGAATCGAACCTCGGACATCAGCGCTACAGGCAAAGCCCCTAAAATTGCGCCACGGCGTGTGGTTCGTTTATTTGACAACATGTAGATCGGGGTAATTACATTCCGCGCCACGGCGTGTGGTTCGTTTATTTGACAACATGTAGATCGGGGTAATTACATTCACGGCATTCGTAGTCTGATTCACAATCTGATTGTATGGGTGGTTACCTACCAGGTAACGCTTATAGTTGGCCACCAAGTCAGGTCGAAGTGATCACTCGAGTGAAGGCAGCTTCACAAAAAAACAGATCCTTAACAAACTGTTATTAGTATATTTTCCCTCAATTTAAAAAGGTTTTGTTTTCTTCTTAATAAAAATTTAAAAGCGGTACTTCGCCGGTGCGAAGCGCGTGTATTTGACCGACTGACACATACAGACATATTCATGAGTGCAGGTACTTCGGAAAGAAAGCACCGTGTAAACCTACAGTTTAAATTAAGTTCATAAACCTACAAAAGGTTGCCATTCATTTGAGGAAAGATTGCTTTTCTTCTGTACAACTATACGTTGCATTCTCAAGAGTGTGCTTGCACGGCTTCGGATATAGATATATAGACATACATATATATATATATATATATATATATATATATATATATATATATATATATGTATGTCTATATATAAATATGTAAGCTTATAAGTACTGCCTTACTTCTCTTTAAGAAAGGAAGATGTAATGATACTTGATTTAAATGATTCCATGTCTTCCTGGGTTTGCTTAGCTTATTGTCAATATCTTTACACCTTTTTTTAAGACTTATTGACTGAAACGGGCTTTCACGAAAAAAGTTAGGGCTTTGCTACAGGATACACCCTCCACAAGTTAAGCAACTAAAAATAAAATATATATTTCTGTTTTATTTAAACCTTTTAAGTTCGTATGCATAGCCCCATTTGGCTGTTTAATTTTTTTTTTCTTTCTTCAGTAATATTTAATCTCCTTAAAGAAAAACAACATATCCATTTTACTTTTTTTGTATCTCTTTAGTAATATTTTAGTGTAAAAGGATAACCAGTATTTAAACCTTTTATGTTACTTTATAAATTTATTTTACACAATGTTGAAAAATTAATAAGAAAGCTACATATTTTGGCAGCTGCTGCTTTAATTTTCAATGAAATGAAAAAACCTCTCCAAGAGAAAACATCAATGAAGAAGAAACAGTTTGCACTATCTAAAAATGAGAAACCCTCATTTATAAAAGTTTGCTGCAGATGACTTAACTGAAAATAAATGAATAGTTCCTATGTGTATAATACATATTTATCTATTTGACTTATGCCTTTATTCCAGCAACTTGCAACATCTGAGGTACAATTTGTTACATTACTTTTGTTTTTTGCAGCACAGGCAGGTGAAGTGACTTCCTCAGGGTCACACAGTGGTGTCAGTACCAGGATTTGAACTGACAAGCTCCGGGTTTACTGAAATATTACTGAAGAAAGAAAAAAAATGAAAACGGGCAAATAGGGCTATGCATACAGATGTCCATCCATCCATTATCCAACCCGCTATATCCTAAATACAGGAGCCAATAAGTAGATATGTACAGTGGTGTGAAAAACTATTTGCCCCCTTCCTGATTTCTTATTCTTTTGCATGTTTGTCACACAAAATGTTTCTGATCATCAAACACATTTAACCATTAGTCAAATATAACACAAGTAAACACAAAATGCAGTTTGTAAATGGTGGTTTTTATTATTTAGGGAGAAAAAAAAATCCAAACCTACATGGCCCTGTGTGAAAAAGTAATTGCCCCCTGAACCTAATAACTGGTTGGGCCACCCTTAGCAGCAATAACTGCAATCAAGCGTTTGCGATAACTTGCAATGAGTCTTTTACAGTGCTCTGGAGGAATTTTGGCCCACTCATCTTTGCAAAATTGTTGTAATTCAGCTTTATTTGAGGGTTTTCTAGCATGAACCGCCTTTTTAAGGTCATGCCATAGCATCTCAATTGGATTCAGGTCAGGACTTTGACTAGGCCACTCCAAAGTCTTCATTTTGTTTTTCTTCAGCCATTCAGAGGTGGATTTGCTGGTGTGTTTTGGGTCATTGTCCTGTTGCAGCACCCAAGATCGCTTCAGCTTGAGTTGACGAACAGATGGCCGGACATTCTCCTTCAGGATTTTTTGGTAGACAGTAGAATTCATGGTTCCATCTATCACAGCAAGCCTTCCAGGTCCTGAAGCAGCAAAACAACCCCAGACCATCACACTACCACCACCATATTTTACTATTGGTATGATGTTCTTTTTCTGAAATGCTGTGTTCCTTTTACGCCAGATGTAACGGGACATTTGCCTTCCAAAAAGTTCAACTTTTGACTCATCAGTCCACAAGGTATTTTCCCAAAAGTCTTGGCAATCATTGAGATGTTTCTTAGCAAAATTGAGACGAGCCCTAATGTTCTTTTTGCTTAACAGTGGTTTGCGTCTTGGAAATCTGCCATGCAGGCCGTTTTTGCCCAGTCTCTTTCTTATGGTGGAGTCGTGAACACTGACCTTAATTGAGGCAAGTGAGGCCTGCAGTTCTTTAGACGTTGTCCTGGGGTCTTTTGTGACCTCTCGGATGAGTCTTCTCTGCGCTCTTGGGGTAATTTTGGTCGGCCGGCCACTCCTGGGAAGGTTCACCACTGTTCCATGTTTTTGCCATTTGTTGATAATGGCTCTCACTGTGGTTCGCTGGAGTCCCAAAGCTTTAGAAATGGCTTTATAACCTTTACCAGACTGATAGATCTCAATTACTTCTGTTCTCATTTGTTCCTGAATTTCTTTGGATCTTGGCATGATGTCTAGCTTTTGAGGTGCTTTTGGTCTACTTCTGTGTGTCAGGCAGCTCCTATTTAAGTGATTTCTTGATTGAAACAGGTGTGGCAGTAATCAGGCCTGGGGGTGGCTACGGAAATTGAACTCAGGTGTGATACACCACAGTTAGGTTATTTTTTAACAAAGGGGCAATTACTTTTTCACACAGGGCCATGTAGGTTTGGATTTTTTTTCTCCCTAAATAATAAACACCATCATTTAAAAACTGCATTTTGTGTTTACTTGTGTTATATTTGACTAATGGTTAAATGTGTTTGATGATCAGAAACATTTTGTGTGACAAACATGCAAAAGAATAAGAAATCAGGAAGGGGGCAAATAGTTTTTCACACCACTGTATATATACAGTATATATATATGTCGTGTACTCTTTGCATTTATTTGACAGTAAACTATTTCAACCATATATATATATATATATATATATATATATATATATATATATATATATATATATATATATATATATATATATTTATATATATATATATATGTGAATGTATGTATGTATATATGTATGTCTATATTGTATATGTATATATATATGTATATGTGGATGTGTATATGTATATATATGTTTATGTATATATATAGTTACATAACCTCTTTAACACACTACTTCTCCGCTGCGAAGCGCGGGTATTTTGCTATATGTAGATATCTGTATATGTAGATATGTGTATATATGTATATGTATATATATATGTTTACATAACCTCTTTAACACACTACTTCTCCGCTGCGAAGCGCGGGTATATATGACAGCAACACTCATAACAATGACACAATTACATATATATATATATGTAGATATGTATATATATATGTGTCAATCTATCTATGTATGTATGTCTATATATATATATATAGTTATACAATATATCTAATCCATGCAAATTCACAATTATCAAGAAACCCCTCATCCATATAACTACACCCATACATCAGTAGTTTAGACACACTGTATACTGTTAAGTTACGAATATACGGGGAAAGAGACTTTACAGTGCCATACTTTAAGCATATAAACAACTAAAAATGCATCGACAACAGTAAAAACCCTTACCAAAACAAGATTCAACAAACAGATTTTGAAATTCAACAGGTTTTCTTCTCCTTTTATCCTCTAATATTGTGAATGAAAAATTATGCTATTATGGGAGTTTTGGAATTATATTCTAAGGTGCAACCCTTTACTCCCAATAATATGCTAGACTTTAAGCCAGTGAAAAGAACTAAAATACAGTAATCCCTCCTCGATCGCGGGGGTTGCGTTCCAGAACCCCCCGCGAAAGGTGAAAATCCCCCTCCGTCAGGAGCAGAGAATGTCAGAGAGAGAGAGAGAGACAGATAAAAACAAACAATCTAAAATCAATACGTGCCCTTCGAGCTTTTAAGTATGTGAAGCACTGTGCAGCATGTCGCTTCACGAAGCAGCTGCACAGAAGGGAGCAATGTGAAGGTAATCTTTCAGCATTTTTAGACGAGCGTCCGTATCGTCTAGGTGTGAGAACAGCTCCCCTGCTCACACCCTCTCCTTCAGGAGCAGAGAATGTCAGAGCAAGAGAAAGAGAAAGAGAGAAAAGTAAGTTGGGTAGCTTCTCAGCCATCTGCCAATAGCGTCCCTTGTATCAACTGGGCAAACCAACTGAGGAAGCATGTACCAGAAATTAAAAGACCCATTGTCTGCAGAAATCCTCGAACCAGCAAAAAATCTGCGATATATATTTAAATATGCTTACATATAAAATCTGCAATAGAGTGAAGCCGCGAAAGGCGAAGCGCGATATAGCAAGGGATTACTGTAAAGCTATGACACAAGCAGTGAAAAGAATGCAGTATTGACAGATATGAAGAGAAGCTTAGCAAAGACAGAACAGAGAAAAAAGTGAAATCAAATCAAATGAAACAATGAAAACTGTAGCACAGTAAAAGATGGCAGAGTAAACTTCAGGGATTTATGCTGTAAGATAAATGCACAGTGAAATGACAACAATGACAAAACATATGACAAAACAAGCTGGTCTTGGCATAAAGGCTATATACACAGTGCCATATGGAACATATGGAATGCTTATATACTTATTTAACATGAATTACATGTATTTTTGCTTTTCATTAGAAACACATTTTTCAAAAGTTCTTCAAATGCTACACATACAAGTATTCCCATTAAAATCAATCACTGATCATTGGAGCGCTTTCAAAAATAAAACTTCAGTTTGCACCATCACTGCTTGAAGAGCACTTTCAAAGTAAACTTTTAAAAAGTTTATCTCTAACTAAGCTTCTATTTACACCTCTATCAATCATAAAATGCCAATATATTTCAAGAATAAACCAAGCTCAGAGGGCAAAATGGTAGAGTTCTTTCTGAGTTTTTGGCACATGTTATTTGAGTAGAATGTTAATACAGTAATACATAATAATAAACATGAGACAGAATTTTTTTTTTATGGAAATCTGTTATGCCAAGACAAGAATAGCACCAAAGGAAATATATGACAAAATAACTGAAATCAGAAAAATGTTCTACTATGTTTCTTTTAAAATTACTTACCGGCCTTTTGTTAATCTCTGTAGAAATTTCCAATAGGAAGGTCGGAGATTCTGAACCTCCATCACAGCCTGAAAGAAAAAGTCTCTTATTATTTGATAAATAATTAACATAAATTAATCAATTAAGACATTAAGGCTCCACTTTCTACTGACTTTTTGGAAAGCTAGAAACTTTCATATTTTTTTACATGACAGAAGCAGCAAAGACTCCATTAAACACTATCTGCCTCTTGCCTAAAGAAGGGGCCTGAGTTGCCTCGAAAGCTTGCATATTGTAATCTTTTTAGTTAGCCAATAAAAGGTGTCATTTTGCTTGGCTTTTCTCTGCCTAGTGAGAGCAAGTCTGGCCTCAACGATAAACACTTTGGAGCTACATCTTCACATCATTTACAAACGAGTCACTGAATTTCTGTCTTTGTCCATTGCAGTGGCAGTACTTCAGTCCCACAAGGGAAAGCCTCTAAAATGTCACAAATTTACCGTAATAGTAGGTAAGAACTTTTATCAGTGTGGCTCATTAATGTTCAGTTTATTTTTAATTTTTCAGACAAAGACATTTAGTGTAAGGCATTCAAGTTTTACTTACAAGTCTTACTAAAGAATCGGAAACCAAACTTGTATATGACCAGATGACCAGTTATAATAAAAAAAAAGAAAAAAAAAAAGGCGCCATCCTAAAAGACCTGCATACCTCATAAAACACATAACACATCCATAAAGTGTAAACATTACTCACTAAATGAAAAATGAGTGAATGATAAACTTTTTCAATATGCATTAAATTCTGTTTTATTACCTTTCTTGAGTCCAGATTTTGGTCTTGGCAAGCGATAAAACAAACTAAATGCCAAGAAAAAAGTGTGAAAAGAGCAATGTTGCCTAACACACTGAACTTGGCTTTCAGATAATTACACTGAAATGTCCCCAATTTACCACCTGGCCTAAATACAGTAGATTATAGAATAATCAAAGATAAATACTTATAATCTGTTGTATCCTTTATATAAAACAATCCAACAATTTCATGTATTGCATGCATAGTAAATGTTACTTACTGCTTGGAAACAAATGGCTGTCGAAACTGCGTAGATCAGGGTGTCAGCATGTGGAAAATAGGGAAACTTTCCAGCTTCAATCCCTTTAAAATACATTGTCTGTAAAAATAATTAGTCTGAGTTTAATTCATAATCACTGTTTAATAAATTAAAATGTACACTTTAACAATTTTAAAAGACTATTTCACCAGTCAATAGTGAAATGTGATAATTAGAACAGGTGGCCACTTCAGTTGTAACATGTTACAATTGTTTTCCATTATCTCTTCATCTTTAAATATACCTTTCCATTATAGGGTATGAGAGCCACAGTATTTCCTGTATTGAGGGAAAGGCAGGACTCAAAAATGCTTTGACAGCAGTCCAAAGCATAACACACTCATATCCATTCTGACATTCACTCCTATCAAGTCAACTCAGAATCACCAATCAGTGGAAATTGTGCATCTTTGGGATACGTGAAGAAACAAGAGTCAGTCGGTCAGTCATTGTCTAACTTACTTAGTCCTGAAAGAAAGGACTAAGGGCGAATGCTTAAAAGCTAAATTGACAATGGATAGGTCTGGATCTGAATGAAGTGTCTGGAGAGGCAGCAGTAATTGTGCAGACTTGCTTTCCAATCATAATAATCAAAAACTTGTAAGGAAAAAACAAAGCCAGGGGAAGAACTAGAGTCATGTCTTTAAATTGATAGTCAACCAAGAACCCTTCTATATTCATTTCACTAATTTTCTAGGGAATTTAATTGGTTAAATGTGTGATGGTCTGGGTTGATTCCATGGTCCTTAGCAACATGAACCCAAAATTGTGGATAGTCATAGACCGAGGATGAGCCTGACATACAAGGACACACACAGTCAGCAATGTTAGCTACAAAGTATTTCAGTGCTTTATTTTAAAACACAGTGTTGCAAAGTGCAGTGCACCTTCAATAAATAAATAATCCATACAGTCCATTGTATGTCATGGAGGATAAGACCAAAAAAATCTAAAATCCAAATAAAATAGTCATTTAAATCCAGGTAAAACTGTCCCAAGGCATTAAGTTATTCCTCAGCCAGCCCAGCATGTCTTCCACTCCTCGTCTCCCCAGCTCACCATAGTGGGTCTTCCAACTGGCAGAGATACTGACAGATACAACCACCGTGTGAACTACTATCCAGCCCACCTGGACCAGCAACTTTCGGGACATACACCGCCAGACCTCCATCATCCCATACACTAGCGCTGGATTCCTGGTAGGTTTGTTCCACATCCCCAATCCAACACTGTTCAATAGGGACACTCCTCAGAGTGCCTTTCACTTCTCTCCATTAGTGGGACCCAGTCTCTTTATATACACTCCTCCACACTCGATGCTGTCTAGTTTCCATCTGACTATTCTGATTCAACTGTTTTCCCGACTGTCTTTTTTTTTGTTCTCTTTGCATTTTTCCCACTCCTGATTTCTCTGTGCAGGCTCCATTTATAGTATTGAAAAGGTGCAGGTGTGGTCATCCACCTGCTCTGAGATGTGAATGAAGCACTTGACTGATCCTCTCTCATTTGCACCTAAATATGTGATCATCCCCAGAGTGCAATCTGCACATTCTGATATGATCCTGCACTCTCTGACTTACGATTACTTATTTAAAATATGCAACACCACAAACCTCTCTCATAACAAAATGTCACATAAAAGAGAAATGCATTTCTATTTTTTTTTTATAAAGTATAGCAATGCTTAAAAAAAGAGGAAGAATGTCTTAGAATGTATGAGCTTGAGAGAAATATAATTCAATACATTTCATTCAGAAAAAAACAGAAACCTTTTATAGAATATTTATTATTGGATATGAAAGAATTGCGATGGACTGGTGCTCCATCAAGGGACTGTTCTTACCTTATGCTTACAAGGATGGGCTCTAGCTTCTTTCAGACCCTGCTCTGGATAAGCAGGTTTGGAAGATAGATAGATGGATGGAAGGATGGATAAGATAGATATGAAAAAATATATTTTCCTAAACAATGTTTCAAAACTGCTCCAACTTGTATTGGACTACAATCATAACTATTATAAATAAAATAAAAATGTATGGGAATGACTCCTGCTGCAGAGGTTTGTGTCAGCTCCAATATTTCTCTATTTTTGAATAAACAGGTTCAGTAGATATAAGCATAATATATTAAACCAATTTTGCTACTTTAAAAAATATTCAATCCAAAAATTATTTTTTTTTTACTTACCCCATATCATTAGAAGTGGTGGTCTAAAGTAAATTGTAATCATATATTTTCATGCAGAACAAGAGAAAACATAATGGTGACCTGTTTTGTCCAATGGCAAACGATGTGAAAAACATCAATGGAAAAAAGACAAAAAATTCTCATATATCCATTCATATGCTCAGAACCTGCAAAATGCATAAATCTTTTTGCTGAAACATGATTAATACTTCTGGAAAACTCAGTGTACAAATTAAAGAGGAATGATGTATTCCCATAATACTGTGTGTTTTGAATTGAAGGCAGGACTGTTGACCATTGAATGAGGAGGAGAGGCGGATCTTTAATTCAAAAACACAGAATGAGATTTAAAAAAATTTTTCCATTGACATTTTTTGCAACATTAGTTATTGGTCAGAACTGGTCACCCATTACATTCCATTACATTATAAAGTGTCTTGTCATATTTTGCATGAAAACATAAGAATAATATTTTTCTTGCCTACAACTTTTAACACTAGAATCCCTGAAGCCTACAAAAAAACCCGTAATTCCAGGCCACCTAAAATTTCTTCGCACCTCTCCATCAGCTTCTTTTGTTTTGTAAATGTGTCGATCAGCACAAACAGCAAGCAGCCTGCTATCTCATCCCCTCCCTTCATGGAGCACAACTTGGGCAAAATGTTCTCCCAGATCAAGCCAAGGCTCCTTATCTGCATTTGAGTTGTACAGGGTAAATAGTACAGTATATCGTTATTTAAAATACATGCATTTAATGCTTGTTTTGTGTCTACAAAGGTAAGTGTAGGATGAAAGGAAATGTGAGGCAAGAAATGCTGAACACATACCTAAAGCAGAAACTTTTTCCATGTTATACTAATAATGACTGAAGTGTATAATGTATGAAAACTTTAGTACAAATATCAAATAAACACATGTGCTTTTATCTATACTAATTAATAAAAGGCAAAGCCCTCACTGACTCACTGACTGACTGACTGACTGACTGACTGATTCACTCATCACTAATTCTCCAACTTCCCCTGTAGGTGGAAGGTTGAAATTTGGCTGGCTGATTCCTTACAGCTTACTTACAAAAGTTAGGCAGGTTTCATTTCGAAATTCAACGCGTAATGGTCATAACTGGAACCTCTTTTTTGACAATATACTGTAATGGACGGCAGCTCATGGCCGTGGGAGACGGAGTTGAGTGTCACGTCATCACGCCTCCCACGTAATCACGTGAAAAGACTGTGGACGCAGTAGGGAGAAATTAAGGAAGAGCCGCAAACAGCGAAGAACAAAAAATTCATTAAACAATTGAGAAGGGAGCGAAA
This sequence comes from Erpetoichthys calabaricus, assembly GCF_900747795.2. Lineage (NCBI taxonomy): Eukaryota > Metazoa > Chordata > Cladistia > Polypteriformes > Polypteridae > Erpetoichthys > Erpetoichthys calabaricus. The sequence continues at coordinate 229,218,033 of NC_041397.2, read as the reverse complement.
CAATAAGAAGCGAGCGAGTGAAGCATACAAGCATCTTCATAAGGGAAACAAAGCACGGTGTAAAACGTAAGTTTAAATTAAGTTTATAGAAACGCTCCCGCTGCAGATTGCAATAACATATTCGCAAGATAAAAGAATGCAGTAGGGAGAAATGAAGGAAGAGCAGCAAACAGCGAAGAACAAAAAATTCATTAAACAATTGAGAAGGGAGTGAAACAATAAGAAGCGAGCGAGTGAAGCATACAAGCATCTTCATAAGGGAAACAAAGCACGGTGTAAAACGTAAGTTTAAATTAAGTTTATAGAAACGCTCCCGCTGCGGATTGCAATAACATATTCGCGAGATAAACGTTTAATGAGAAGACACGAGGTATAAACGAACCACACCCTGTAGCGCAACGTTAGGGGCTTCACCTCTGGCGCTGACGTTCGAGATTTGATTCCCGAGAAGGGATGCAATGAGTGTGTACGTATGAAGAGCACAGAATTAGGGCGAAACACGTGTCGCGTACTCTGCATAATTTGAAAGTAAACAATTTCAACCATTCTATGATCTGCTTCTCGCAACTGAAAGACGGCACATGGCGGATGTTAGCCGACTTGCTGACCACAACGTTAGGGGCTTCAACTCTGGTGCTGACGATACAGATTCGATTCCCGAGAGGGGATGCAGTGAGTGTGTACGCCTGATGAGCCCAGAATTATGGAGAAACACGTGTCGCATACTCTTTGCATTATTTGAAAGTAAACTATTAAAACCATTCTATGATCTGCTTCTGGGAACAGAAAGGGCACGTGGCGGACGTAAGGGGACTTGCTGACCAACCACAAGCGTAACCTGGCAGGTAACCACCCATACAATCAGATTGTGATTCAGAAAACGAATGCCATGAATGTAATTACCACGATCTACATACTGTCAAATAAACGAAACACACGCCATAGCACGACAGCTGTGAAAAGGGAGGTTCACAGAAAAACAGATCCTTAACAAATTGTTATTGGTATATTTTCGATCCGTTTAAAAAGGTTTTCTTTTCTTCTTAATAAAAAATTAAAAGCAGTACTTCGCCGCAACGAAGCGTGAGAATTTGGCTATATATATCTGCTTCTCGCAATTAAAAGAGGGCACGTGGCGGATGTTAGACGACTTGATGAGCAAGCATAAGCGTTACCTGCCAGGTAACCACCCATACAATCAGATTGTGATTCAGACTACCCGATCTACATAGAAGGTGAAAGTCTTGCAACATTCAAAGATGATGGTTTGGGATAAGTACACCATGGAACATAAAAGAGCTTATGAAGCCTTGAACCAAAAAAAGCAAGATCTCAGAGATCGTAAAAAAAAAAATAGGAGGTAATGTCGTTTTACTCGCTGTAGATTTTAGTCAAACATTACCAGTTATTCCACGAGGGAGACCAGCAGATAAACTCAACGCGTGTTTAAAATCCATGCTTCTCCCACAGTCGGTTATATGTCGCGTGTTCTCGGGTAGGTACACCAAAAAATGTATACATTTAAGCATGTAATGGGCAAACAAAAAATGAGGTATACCCGAAGGCACTGCAGTAGTACTCAATGTAACTTTACTTCTTAAATGTTAATGTTTTACTGTTTAATAATTTATACGCTTCTTATATGTTGTTAAAATTCTTTTATCAAAATACCAGTGACAGCGCAATGCACGATAACATGGAGTGAATACACCATACACATCCGCCCACGGCCGCCCTGGTGTGCGCAGATAGGAGTTGATTCTACAATAAAATAAAATGAAGATAAAAAGAGTAATACAATCATCACCCATAAAGCGGATAGTAGACGTGACGTACTATATGTGTACCAGATTTCAAGTCAATAGGTGAAATGGTTTGCGAGCTACAGGTGATTTAAAATCCTGGACAGACAAACGAATAGCCATGGTAGCAAATTATAGAAGAAGATTTTACCGTTTAATAATTTATATTTATATGAAATGTGCTTCTTATATATTACTTCATATTCTCATATGATAATGATGTTAATGTTGTTTATATTGATTTCTATGTTATTGTAAGTGCATGTATGTGTGTATATGTATGTATGTATATATATATATATATATATATATATATATATATGTGTGTATATGTGTATATATGTGTGTATATATATATATATATATATATATATATATATATGTGTGTGTATATGTGTATATATGTGTATGTATGTATATATATATAGATATATATATATGTGTATATATATGTATATATATATGTATAAACAGTGATCCCTCGCTATATCGCGCTTCGCCTTTCGCGGCTTCACTCCATCGCGGATTTTATATGTAAGCGTATTTAAATATATATCGCGGATTTTTTGCTGATTCGCGGATTTCTGCGGACAATGGGTCTTTTAATTTCTGGTACATGCTTCCTCAGTTGGTTTGCCCAGTTGATTTCATACAAGGGACGCTATTGGCAGATGGCTGAGAAGCTAGATTGCTTACTTTTTCTCTCTCTCTTGCGCTGACTATCTGTGATCCTGACGTATGGGGATTGAGCAGGGGGGCTGTTCGCACACCTAGACGATACGGACGCTCGTCTAAAAATGCTGAAAGATTATCTTCACGTTGCTATCTTTTGTGCAGCTGCTTCCTGAAACGACATGCTGCACAGTGCTTCGCATACTTAAAAGCTCGAAGGGCACGTATTGATTTTTGACTGAAAAACAAACTCTCTCTCTCTCCCTGCTCCTGACGGAGGGGGTGTGAGCTGCCGCCTTCAACAGCTTTGTGCCGCGGTGCTTCGCATACTTAAAAGCCAAACAGCCCTATTGATTTGTTTGCTAGAGATTGTTTTCTCTACCTATGTGACATTCTGTGCTCCTGACATGCACTCCTTTGAAGAGGAAGATATGTTTGCATTCTTTTAATTGTGAGACAGAACTGTCATCTCTGTCTTGTCATGGAGCACAGTTTAAACTTTTGAAAAAGAGACAAATGTTTGTTTGCAGTGTTTGAATAACGTTCTTGTCTCTCTACAACCTCCTGTGTTTCTGCGTAAATCTGTGACCCAAGCATGACAATATAAAAATAACCATATAAACATATGGTTTCTACTTCGCGGATTTTCTTATTTCGCGGGTGGCTCTGGAACGCAACCCCGCGATGGAGGAGGGATTACTGTAATATATGTGTATATATATATATTATATATGTGTATATATATATTATATATGTATATATATATATGTGTATATATATAATATGTGTATATGTATATATATATATATAATATATGTATATATATATAAAATGTGTATATGTGTGTATATATATATAATATATGTGTATATGTATATATATATATGACAGCAACACTCATAACAATGACAACACAATTACATTGACAATCATGTTACGTTATTTTTAAAATGTTTCCTTTACTTTTTCATAACCTCTTTAACACACTACTTCTCCGCTGCGAAGCGCGGGTATTTTGCTAGTTCAAGAATATAACCAAAGTAAAAAAAAAAAAAGATCATTCAATTTACATGTTGTTGTCAATGAGTTACAAACCCAAGCTCAAATGTCAATCGACAGAAAGCTAATATGTATTTTCTTGGATGGTGCAGAGGTAAGACCTGCTGCCTTATTGGTGCTTCACATTTTGAGTAGTGAGCTGCTATTATTATTATGATTATTATATATATATATATTATTATATATGGCACTGTCAGATCTAAACACTAGAGTGTTGAATTGCTCACATGCTAAAGTGACTTTAGCTGCAGATGGAAGTTCCATTTTACTTATGGTGCCAAGCAGAGTTGCGTTGTGGTGCAGCACTAGCCAGCAAAAGTGCAGTGAAGAAGCTGTCTGTTGTTACGGTTTTGCCTTTGTCCAGTCTGATAACAGTCACGGGACATTGTATCTTTGATTGCTGGTACAACAAATAATTCTGAGCAGGTATCAACCACAGTACCAACTGTGGTCATCACTGCTCTTGTGAAAAGAATGGAGATAAAAAGCATGTGAACGTCACTGAGTGAATAAAATAATAATAAAAAAAGTGCTAACTTTTACAAGTAGCCAAAATTTACACCGGGTGTTACACACTCAAATCAAATCTATGTTTTTATTATATTATAGTAATAATAATAGCAGCTCATTACTCAAAACGTGAAGTGCCGGGTCAAAAACCGGCAACCTTTTTGTTATAAGGCAGCAGGTCCACTGCACCATCCAAGAATATGTATTAGCTTTCCATCGATTGACATTTGAGCTTAGGTTTGTAATTCATTGACAACAACATGTAAATTGAATGATCTTTTTTTTTTTTACTTTGGTTATATTCTTGAATAAAAGCACACATGTTTATTTGATATTTGGACTAAAGTCTTTACACTTGAGCTGGGAGAACGTTTTGCACGAGTTGAGCTCATTCAAGGAGGAGGGATAGGATAGCAGGCTGCTTGCTGCTTGTGCTGATCGACACATTTACAAAACAAAAGCCACTGATGGAGAGGTGCGAAGGAATTTAAGGCGGGCCGGGATTAAGAGTTTTTTCATAGGCTTCAGGGATTCTAGTGTTAACAAATGTTAACAACATACAAAAAATAACATCTTTGGGTGGAATATTGATTATAAAATCATTCAATCGTTCAATCAAAATACCTAAAATCATCCTAAAAGCAATCTGCCAGTCACATTTTTCTTGTCCTTTCTTTTTTTCAAATGTTTTTAAACAAAAATAATTTGACAGTGAAGCATTCACTATTTTGTAAATGTTTTAAAAGAAAACACCCTTGTGACCACTGAAAGAAACTTGACAGCTGCTTTTCCATAACTGAAAACCTCTTTCTAATGTTGCGTTTTACCATGTAAATGTGCTTCTATTGAAAGGTAAACAGCAAGCAGTGTATTTTACACAGAATTTCTCAGATTTTACCCCAAAGAATATCTAGTCTAATTAAAAAAACTTATAAAATAAAAACAATGGGAACCAGTTATAATAAAATAAACTAGCATGTCCAAAAAACAGTACTATAGGTTTTCCTACTTATTTCTTAAGAATGTGTCTGTTGTTGTTACACTGTACCTCAACAAGTTTAGATGCTAGGTACATGGAGATAGTGGTGCTTTTGTAAAACATCATCGAGACCCCAGCCAAGAAACCTGTGAGAAAGAAGAGAGAAATTGGTTCAGACAAACACAGCTGCTTTTATACAATACATTTCACAGACCAGATGAATTGAAACTCCAACACTGATTCTTTTAATTTCAGTGGAAGTATAAAAGAAATATGAAAACCCTGCCAGTGAATTTTACACTCCTTTACAGTTTATATGGATTAATAATCAATTTTCTTTGCTGTAACCATTACAAATTCAAACTGGCATAGCACACTTGATTCTACAAGAAGTTGTTTCTGATCATTTACTAGTTAAAGCCTGATGAAAACATTGCAGAATTTAAAAACACAGACATCCACTTAATAAGAAAAGTAGCCCAGAGTCACAGACGTACCCGCAATCAAAGCGTGAAGCTCATCATCCAAATTTCTTAACCACCGTAACAAGCAGCTGGTTCCCTGGAGAACAACAAAACACAGCATGTACAGATTTGAAACAAGAACTCTACTACCTAGAATCAAAACTCCGTAACATACATTCATGATCATCAGTTTTTTTCCTGAACAATTAACAGAGTCCAAAACTTTAAGAATCGGGCAGCTTTCAGTTTTATGGTAAAAGTTTTCTCAAAGTGATTATAGAGTTACATTACATGTTTAAATATGTATTTTTTTAACAAGTACATAACTGAGTTACTAAGGGTCATGAGATGAGTCGAAGGTGGGAATTCTAACAGGCAATTTGTGGTTTACAGTCCACTACCTTCCTCACTAAGCCACACTACCTGCCTCCCATTTTATGACTGCTTTCATGTATTCCATATTGTCTCATGAAAAAGCTTTTGCTTCCTTCAAGATCACCACTGTCATTGCAAATTTCTAACAATGAATGTTTTCAGGTCTTAAACAAAAATGTAATATTATATAAAGAGCACATGAAAGAACAAATAGCATATTTTGTTCTAACTTTCTTCATTTATCTAATGAACAAAATTATCCAGTACCAACTGCTACTGTGTGAAAAAGTAACTGCCCACTAGTTATATTAATCCAGTTAAAGGCATAATTGGTGTCAGACGATCGGTATAGCCAGGTTAGATTATTGTTATTTCTGCTCTATATAAACCTTATTTATTTTGATACTTACCATCAGCCTCATGTGACCTACATCCACTCACCAGGCACATAATGTCACAATCAAAGGAAATGCACTAAGAGATCAGGAAACAATTGCTGGCATTAATCCTGAAAGGGTTACAAACCTATTTCTTGGGCTATGGGACTGCACTGAACAACACTGGAGAAATGCTAGAGAAAAGTCTCAATGGTAAAAAATGAGTTGAAAAGCTCATACTGGCTGCATTTAAATCTCAGTAGTGATACAGGCCACTGAAATTGCATTCAGACTGAAGTTAAAAGTGACTCAGTTTTGAGACAGCTCAAATTAATTCTGCAAGTGATTCAAATTCAATAGAACTTCAGTTCTGACAACTATTCTGAATTTGCATAATTAATAAAAGACAATCATGAATACCAACTCATTAATCAACTCATGATAGCATGTGCTTAAAGATGCTTTGAGTGAAATCACCACTGCCAGATCTGTATATTAAACCTTGTGGACATGAGAGAGAAGCCACTCTGCAAAGCTGTTTCAGAAAAATGATGATGATGCAACACTTCAGAAAACACGTAGAAACTGGGCTGTTCTAACAGGATTTCTTCACTTTTCAGATTCCTCTAAAAATATGAATTTGTGTTGCAGAAGTAAAGAAAAAAAATCTTTATTGAGCAACAGTATAAAACATCTTTTTATTTAACCTGCCAGCCTAGCAGGTAGCTTACAGTCACAACACAATCATAATTTTATCACATAGACCCATAAATATATAAATTAAATTTTTGTCCTTGAAATAAGCTGAATTGCCAACAAAGTCACAAAATTCAAAGTTTAATTATTATCTTTAAACATTTACCTGTGATCCCCACTTACTGTACTCTCACCAATATGTGGAAAGTACACAATATCACTATGTTTTCGATGAACAACATCAGGGTGTTTTTCCAGCATAAGACGGACTATGGAAAACTTTTTTTAGCATTCCAGGAGTAAATATGAAGAATGCAATCAGTAAATCAGCCCATTTGAGAGATGCTTATACTTTGAATTCCTTTAGCAATCCATTTAAATACTAGAGCTGCAGTTCCTGCTATGTTGATTTTTTGATTTTATTTTCCCAGTACTATGCCAGCTTGGTGATTATTATTATTATCATTAGTTATTGCTTGATTATTATTTATGTCGTAGCCTATTAACCCCCTACCAGTAACATTTTGACCCAGTCCATTGTGGAAGCTATACTCTTCATAAAAAACACTTGGAAAGGCTGTGAATCTTCCTAGAAGTGGACAGCCTGCTTAAATTACTCCATGGGTGCAGCATAAAATCATCTACTAAGTCTTAGTGAAGGTCAGTGTTGATGTTTGACTCCACAAACAGAAAGATTCAGGGCAAAAAATAGGCTTGAGAGCAGCAAGGTTTAAACCACTGTTAACCAGAAATACAGTTAGGTCCATAAATATTTGGACAGTTGAAGTGCAGACTTTCAGCTTTAATTCAGTGGGGTGAACAAAACGATTGCATAAAAATGTGAGGCAACTAAAGCATTTTTTTAACACAATCCCTTCATTTCAGGGGCTCAAAAGTAATTGGACAATTGACTCAAATACTATTTCATGGGCAGGTGTGGGCAAGTCCATTGTTATGTCATTATCAATTAAGCAGATAAAAGGCCTGGAGTTGATTTGAGGTGTGGTGCTTGTATGTGGAAGATTTTGCTGTGAACAGACAACATGCGGTCAAAGGAGCTCTCCATGCAGGTGAAAGAAGCCATCCTTAAGCTGCAAAAACAGAAAAAACCCATCCGAGAAATTGCTACAATATTACAAGTGGCAAAATCTATAATTTGGTACATCCTGAGAAAGAAAGCTAGCACTGGTGAACTCAGCAACGCAAAAAAACCTGGACGTCCACGGAAGACAACAGTGGTGGATGATCGCAGAATCATTTCCATGGTGAAGAGAAACCCCTTCACAACAGCCAACCAAGTGAACAACACTCTCCAGGGGGTAGGCGTATTGATATCCAAGTCTACCATAAAGAGAAGACTGCATGCAAGTAAATACAGAGGGTGCACTGCAAGGTGTAAGCCACTCAAAAGCCTCAAGAATAGAAAGGCTAGATTGGACTTTGCTAAAGAACATCTATAAAAGCCAGCACAGTTCTGGAAAAACATTCTTTGGACAGATGAAACCAAGATCAACCTCTACCAGAATGATGGCAAGAAAAAAGTATGGAGAAGGCGTGGAACAGTTCATTATCCAAAGCATACCACCTCATCTGTAAAACACGGTAGAGGCAGTGTGATGGCTTGGGCGTGCATGACTGCCAGTGGCACTGGGACACTAGTGTTTATTGATGATGTGACACAGGACAGGAGCAGCTGAATGAATTCTGAGGTGTTCAGAGACATACTGTCTGCTCAAATCCAGCAAAATGCAGTCAAATTGATTGGGCGGCGTTTCATGATACAGATGGACAATGACCCAAAACATACAGCCAAAGCAACCCAGGAGTTTATTAAAGCAAAGAAGTGGAAAATTCTTGAATGGCCAAGTCAGTCACCTGATCTTAACCCATTTGAGCAGGCATTTCACTTGTTGAAGACTAAACTTCAAACAGAAAGGTCCACAAACAAACAGCAACTGAAAGCCGCTGCAGTAAAGGCCTGGCAGAGCATTAAAAAGGAGAAAACCCAGCATCTGGTGATGCCCATGAGTTCAAGACTTCAGGCTGTCATTGCCAGCAAAGGGTTTTCAACCAAGTATTAGAAATGACCATTTTATTTCCAGTTATTTAATTTGTCCAATTACTTTTGAGCCCCTGAAATGAAGGGATTGTGTTAAAAAAATACTTTAGTTGCCTCACATTTTTATGCAATCGTTTTGTTCACCCCATTGAATTAAAGCTGAAAGTCTGCACTTCAACTGCATCTGAGTTGTTTCATTTAAAATTCACTGTGGTAATTTACAGAACCAAAATTAGAAAAAAGTTGTCTCTGTCCAAATATTTATGGACCTAACTGTATAAATGTGTCTATTCCATCTTCCAGGATGCATCTTGATGATTCTCAAGCCTTTCTGGACAGATGAGACAAAAAATTAACCTTTTGGATAAGTCTCATTATATCCTATATAAAGAAAACAGCATTCCACAGTAAAATTTTAATACCAACAGTGAAAAGGTGGTGGTAGCGTGGGGATGTTTTGCATCATCATAACTGGATAAGTTGCCATCATTGAAAGACTTATTATTATTTATTATTTGGCTGACACCTTTATCCATGGTGACTTACAACATTTAAGATACAATTGGTTACATTTCTTTATTGTTTTCCAGTTGGAGCACAGGCAAGTGAAGTGACTTGCTCATGGTCATCCAGTGTGTGTAGTGGGATTTGAACACACCACCTCAGGGTTCGATATCCAAAGTCTTACCCACTACACTGCACCACCTGCTTATGAATGCTGCTTTGTATGAGAGAATGCCTTGTCATTCAAGCTGCCCCTGCTCAAAAAGCTGTAAACATTTCTCAATTAAGACAGTTCTGCAAGGATGACTGGGCTAAAATTCCTCAAAGATGATGGGAATAATTGATATTGAATAACAGGAACCAGCTGGACACAATCATTATAGCTAAAGAAGGCACAAACAGTTAAAAAGAGTAAAGGGGCAATGACTTTCTCACACAGCACTAACTGATGTTGGATAACTTTGTTAATTCAATACATGATGTAAGTTAAAAAAAAGTAGGTTGTTAGCGTTATTTGTTCAATCACGCATTCTTTATGCAATATGAAATTTTGATTAAAGACTTTAAAACATTCAGTGTCAATAATTTGAAATAAAAGGATATCAGAAAGAGGGAAAAGTACACGTCATGCTATTATGTATTCAGCAATGAGAAAGTGAAATGACAGCAATGAATAAAAACACTGATAAATTAAAGACACACCGACTTCGTTAACTTTATACTTAATGTACATAACACATGTGTGTAAACATTATATATCTACTGTATATGTGTCATTTTACTGATTTTTATGCCCCTCCCCCCTTGTTGTGAATCTAATGTATTCAGTACAAAAGCTATACCTTTGCAGCACAAGAAAGTCATACTTAAACGTGCAACCTTATATTATCATATTATGCTTCCTCACTCTAGGCTTTGCAAAACCACATGTTTAAACTGTTCCCTTGCCTAAAATTTGTAATTTGTCTTATATTGTAATTGAAATCTCCTGATACCTTGTATATGCTGACAAAAGATCCAAGGAATGCTCCAAGCTGGATATTCTCCTTGTTGTAGAGTAGAGACAAGAGTCGTGATGGTTTGGTAAACAGATGTCGAAATGTGGATGGGATCCTTAAGCAACACTGGATTAAGTAACCAATGCTGAACATGCGAATGAAGCCCTTAAAAAACATTAACAAAAAGTGTCAGATAAGTGTTACTGACATATTTCATTTAAAATTTTCTTTCATGTTCTTTAATGCAAAATTATACAGAGATTTTCCAGCTGTTGAAACACAACCATTGTACAACTTTATAATAATGAATACACATTATTCATTAGGTTTTCACTAATCAGGCTGGCCTGTACTGTCTAAAATAAATCTAAACTGACAATGCTAAAAGAGATGGCTGGGAACAACTAAAACAGTTATGTTCACATCTTGGTTCTGGACATGACTCAATGCATAACCTCAGACAAAAAGCATGCAAAGAAAATCTATTTTTAATTTTAAATGAAAATGTAATATCAAAATTTCAAAAGATTCAGTACATAGAAAACACAACACAAATTTTACTTAATGCTGAAGTAGGCAAACAGATTTTAATTTAGAACCACTGTGATGAGAAGAACAAGTGGTTCTTTGAATACAGTATTAACAAAAACTTAACTTTTTTCAGGTTTAAGATAAAGTATTCAAAAACTTTCTTACAGGTGAAAAGGTGCTGCCTGCCAAAGCGTGGCTGCATTTACTCAAACTGACAGAGAGTTGAAAACACAGTTTAAAACATTATAAATCATCCTGAACACGTTTGCATAAATTAGAGTCCATGGCTGTTAAAAATATGCAAGTAATGTCCTTACTTTAACACAGTAAGAGATGCAATTGTCCTCATAGTGTTTGCAGCACCTATGTCGTGGTCCACACTTGCATCTGGAAGTAATCAACCAAATATTTTGGCAATGGCATTCCATAGGCACTATTAAAGCTACTTTCTTATGCACATTAGACTTAAAATTACAGGAAAGCAATTTAAAGTAAGAGCTAAACCATGCACTTCCTTAGTCAAATCCATTTGATCCCATATCTTGGCATGAGAAAGAAGTACCTTTTAAAAAGAAAAACAAATACAGAGAAAAAACACTCAAGAATTTTGTTTAAACAGATTTATAACTGATAAGAACATTTACTTGTTTAATATGAGGTTAGGTTTTATTTTGTTAGCCCAAATTCAGTAGTATTTTTGCTCTATATTATCCATTTTCTGTAGGAACTGCTGTTAAACAAAAGACTCTTCTAGCATGCTAGGTTTCTTACATGGAATCTATAAGCTTCTTGGTGAGTGCAGCAAGTGAAACTCTGCTCTTCTGCTCCCCGCTCTCTGCTTTTGCTAAAGGTTGTCTGGTCCTTTCAGATGATTTGCTGTAATGGGCTTCTGCTAGAAATGAGTGAGTTGGAATTTCCTCTTTTCCTACTATGAATCTAAAAAGGCAGGAAAAAGCAATAAAACAATGACTAAATGAAAAATGAAAATATGTCTGTTAAAGGTATTCACATTTGTGCAACAAATTTTAAATATTACTTTGTTACTCAAAAATTACATAAGGGGTATAAATACTGTATATACTCCCTGTCAGGAACAAATAAGCTTAGAGATAGGAGGAATGATAAAGGTATCAGCTCTCTACAATGTAGAAAACTGGAGCAGTAAGAGTAGGGTAGATGGTCACTTAAATTAAGAGTGTATGGTAGTGATATACTCAGTTAGTGATTCAAGCTCAGTAAGACATTGATTATTTTTGACTCATTACAATGGTTGTTTCACATTGCAATTGGAAAATATTTTGGAGGAGATTCTTACTTTAATGTACTTTACATTGTGCAAAATGTATAAAGGTATTAAGACACTCATGTGACACTGTAATCTGATGGAACAATAAACTGACAATAAACTTGCATTTTTTACAGAAACATAGCCTTGCATTCCTCTTTATTGATATGCAACTGCATTCACATCAGGACTCATAGCAGGCCACTTCAGAACATGCCAATGTTTTCTTTTCAGCCATTCTTAGGTGTTCTTAGATCTATGTTTTGGGTCATTATTCTGCCGGAGCACCCATGACCTGCTTTCTGACATTTGGCAGAAGGTTTCTCTCCAGAATGCTTTAAAAGTCCTCTGATTTCATTAGATTCAAAAAACCCATTGCCAGAGGCAACACAGAAACACAATAAAATTAACGAGCCTTTTTCACATTAGCACTAGAATACCTGAAGCCTACGAAAATATTTGTAATGTCGGGCCACCTTAAATTTCCTCGCACCTCCACATCAGTGCCTTTGTTTTGCAAATGTGTCAATCAGCACAAACAGCAAGCAGTCTGCTATCTCATGCCCCACTGAGGCAGCTGAAGTCAAGTCAGACACAAAATGAAAAAAAGTTTTTGTTTTGGGTATGTGTTCAGCATTTCTTGCCTCGCATTTCCTGTCATTCTACATTTACACAGATCGTTGTAGACTTGGAAGACACATGAAATGTATGTAATCCAAGTAATGACCTACTATTTACCCTTTACAATTCCAGACACCTAATTCCCAGATAGAGTCTTCAGCTGTGAGAATTTTGTGTCTGAATTGACTTTAGCTGCTTTGGTGGGGGATGGGATAGCAGGGTGCTTGCTACTTGGCATATCTGCAAAACAAAGATGCTGATGTTGAGACTTGAAAATGTTGTATTTTGATGTTGGAAGTCAGCCTGAATCTGTCTTCACATTTTCTTTGGTTCTTTCTCCATTCATTTGAACTATCTTTTTTTTCAATTGGGTTCAGTTTTTCTCTCGCAGCCATGTCTAGGGTGGCTGACTACCATCCCATTGAATTTAAACTTGTTGAACATATTAGCTACCTGTACTGTAGTCACAGGAACACGAAACTCTTTGGGGGTGCTCTTGCAGCCTTCAAAAATAACTATGCTTACCTTCACTTCCTCCTCAGACAACTGTCTGCTTTTCTTTCTCCTGCCCAGGTTCAGTGTGATGCACATAATGACACAACACAGCTGAGTGAGGACTTTGTTCTATTCAGAGAGGCTGAGTGATTAACTGTAAGATTGAACACAACTGTGATACTAATTAGAATAATTAGTCTGCGTGAGATGTCACTATGACCTAACTTTTAAGTCGTTCCAATATTTTGTCGATGCCTTTTTCATTTTTTCATTTTTTTAAATAATGTGTTAAGTCCTAAATCAAAAGTGTCTGCTTTATGGAATATGTAACAAGAATACAGGCTGTCAATTTCTTTACTTAGTTTCAATTTACTTAAAACTATTTAAAAATGAATCATGAAAGTTAGGTACAGAACAGTACCAATACTTTTGACTGTGTCTGCTCTAAAGTACAGCATCTTCAGGATCAGCAAACAAGCAATGTCACAGTGATTTTTTTTGATTTAATAATAATAATAATATGCTTCAGGTAGTCATATATAAAGATGTAATTGACAGATGATCAGAATCTTTAATAGAACTTTAATATTACCAGCAGTATTAAAGTTCTAAAATAAGTGTTTATTATTTCTTCATGAAAACTTACTTCAGTGCTGAGAATGCAAATCCCTTGAGGCCATCCTTGCACCTAAAATTGGAAAAAAAAAATGACACAACATCAAACATAAAGTTTATACACTACATTCATTGCATCAATAAGAAAAACACAAAAGAAAGACCATTAAAGCAACCAGCATCATACTATTGTCTGTTGGTTTCATGCTTAAGTACTGCATCCTTTTGAAATAACAAATTAGAAGATATAAAATAACTTTAAATATATTACAGAACATATTGTGATTCTTGTAAAATGAAGCTCATAAAAAGTCATCTTAACTTTATTAGTTTATCATTATTCTGACATATCTATTTTTTAACTTTATTTAACATGACATCAACCTCATAGCTTTAGAAAATCAAAATTATAATTTGCTAACATAAAAATAAATAACTAAGAAGTCCAATTTTTTCATGCAGATATATCTATTAAAAACAATAGTATATGCATACATTGAAACCACAGAAAACAGTATAATTTTTTATATATCATGTTGATGAGCATATAGCTTGTTGAGTAGTGAATAGTTTTAATTTGCACCACCACCACTGTTGGTGTGTATTACATACTGAAAGTGGCAATTCTTCTATTGAGCAGCAGATGTCACTACAAACTATCGTGACTTCTCTTGAAGCCATGAAATTTTTCTATTTCAGAAGGATTAAGATTTCATTGCAATGTCATAATATAAGTGATATTTTCGAAAAACAAAATACCAAAATGAATTAGTTCAACTAATTTTCATTACAAAACACTGAATAAGATAACAACACATATTGGTAGATTATGGTAATATTTCTTTATGCTGATTAAAGATAATCACTATTCTCATTTCACAATTTTTTATAATAAACACTGCAATTATTCCATTTTTGTGGAATTATAAAAGAAGATAATTAACTCAAAAGCAAAATAAAAGGCAATAAAACTACTGTATCAGATGGATGACATTATTTCTGCAAAATATTCTCTTTAGCAATAATTACAATGGAAAATAAATTAACAGAGATTGCTAAACATAATCCTTAAAACAGTAAAGCTTTAAAACATGTTTTAACAGTTTCAGGGGTCCTAGTCAGTTCATGTATTTCTTTTGGATGGACAAGATGATTCACTCATGTTCTGCTATTTCAGGGCTGAAGCTGATAACAGGTGCATCATAATCAAGACAGGACCCAAACAAGAATAAGTCATCAGTCCATTGTCAGTCACATTCAATCTTTCTCACACTTTGCCAAGACAGAGTTACCCAAGGCGGCACGGTGGCGCAGTGGGTAGCGCTGCTGCCTCGCAGTTGGGATACCTGGGGACCCGGGTTCGCTTCCCGGGTCCTCCCTGCGTGGAGTTTGCATGTTCTCCCCGTGTCTGCGTGGGTTTCCTCCGGGCGCTCCGGTTTCCTCCCACAGTCCAAAGACATGCAGGTTAGGTGGATTGGTGATTCTAAATTGGCCCTAGTGTGTGCTTGGTGTGTGGGTGTGTTTGTGTGTGTCCTGCGGTGGGTTGGCACCCTGCCCAGGATTGGTTCCCTGCCTTGTGCCCTGTGTTGGCTGGGATTGGCTCCAGCTGACCCCCGTGACCCTGTGTTCAGATTCAGCGGGTTGGAAAATGGATGGATGGATGGATGGAGTTACCCAAACTTGAAAAAATTTGGAGCAAAATTGTATTATCTTAAGAAATAAATATTGATGGGGAGATCATGCAAAGCCAACACAGAGAGTGACTGAGCTTGGATCAAAACTCAGTTTACTTGAACTGCTGCATCCCCTTGATGGACTGTTCAGTTGTTTTTACACATAAATTTGATATAAATATACACAACTTTCAACCAAAATGTTTATCAGCTTATACATGCAGTTTCTGACCTTGAGTAATTAAGTTCAGTGTATTGGCAGCATTGGGTACAAGGCAGAACCCAATTATGGGCATTCTAAATATTTATCTTTTCCCAGCTTAACTCAATAAGTAGCAAAAAAAAAAATTCAAGGCTGGAGTGGAAAAAGAAAAGAAAGGCAAATTTAATGAATTACTAATTTTCTGTTTCACATACAGTAGCAACCTATACAGGAAATGCTTGACAAACAAAACAAGAATGCAAAAACAATACAGATGATGAGGTAGTAGTCAGACGATTGAAGCTTGCAACACATGTCCAGAAAAGGTGCAGGTGCATGATTAATACTTGGCATAGTACCTCTTACAGTTTTTTAGGTAAAAGACTGTAAAAGACTTCCTTTGCAAATGAATAAAGAAAATTAAGGCAATCATGAGGCAGCACTGCATGAAAGGTCAAGGGGGTTTAGAAGAAAATTTACATGTGATCCTGACTCAGCAATAATGGACTATTATGAGACAGCTGAGATGTAAGAAAACAATAAAGTAAATTGGAAATCAGCAAGCTGTCTGTCACTAACATAAACCTGCACTCCACTCCACTCACACATTCTACCAGTTTGTTTCTCTTACCAGTGTATTTTACACACTGATAATGGTCTGGCACACACTTGTTTTTGACTCATAAACCTTCTCCCTTGGCACCTTGATTTTTTTCTAACAAGATTTAATATTGATGGAACACTGATTTCTGCTGTGAATGTTATAGATGGGTCCTGATCAAATAAATGGAAGTAACAGTAAATGACACTGTGGACCTTTTTATCACTATTGCCAGGACGAAACATTTCTTATAGTCGATCTTGATGCAGGCGATAAAGATAAAATATTCTTCATATGCAAACATTGACATCAGTAACACATATGTTATGTAGACCTGGCATACTAATTATCAATGTCAGTAACTATAGTCTTTAATTGCCAGTATATTATAGCTCAACATTATTAGCCCACACAATAACATAATTTTAGGCATCACAAATACAGTATATATTAGATGTCTGATACTCTATTTTGTTAAAGACAAATCCTAATAAGTTATTGACTCAGCAGAAAGAAAGAGAAAAACAAAACAAAAAAAATTTGTATTACCCTTCTCACCTACTTTATTTAAATAAGTCATTGTTTCAATTCAATTCAGAAAAAAAACCTTCTGTTAACAGCTTTACTGGAGATAATATGAGTTCCATAGTAGTAAGCTAAACAAACTTAATCTTTCTTCTCCTACAAGGCATCTCACAAAATCATAATTACATCCCAGTGTAAAAAGAACATTATTTTTTCTTCTATTCATCATCTGTCAGGCCATTCAATTCTGATTAATTACCTCTCTTCTTTCTTTCTCAGTAGCATAACATAAAATAACATGAAATTTACAAGTCAGTCACATTAATGTTTGCTGCATGCTTGTAACTATCAACCATTTAACATAAAAAACATAACCAGCTCAGCAAAACTTCATCTCATTTTTCCTTTGCTTTCACTTGTCAGAATAATGTTTATGGGTGATTGAAAATTAGCCCAGTGGTTACTGTCTGTCTTGATTACTTCTTTTGAAACCTTATTTTTATATTTACCAACACAAAATATACAAGCACCAACCTCCAAGTTTTGTTATCACTTCAGATTGTTATGGCAGTTTCCATTTAGTGTAATTTTATTAACAACTGTTTGTTTTGCCCCTAGATTCGTTTCTACACTCTACAGTGGAATTCCTTTCTTTAAGCACAGTAATTGGCCTTGCTCAAACGAGTGTGTCTCACTGTGTGAGCATGCCCAGGAGTGTAATGATGGCTGTCTTAACTTATGGGCACAATGGGTACTGCCGTGGGCCCCAGCAGCATAGGAGCCATGATGTTTCTGTTGTTGTACACTTCTGTTTTGCTATCAAAACAAGAGTCCCAGCACACTACTTTGCACAGGGCACTATGATGTGGTTAAGATGGCTCTATGTTTAATGGCACGGCACAAAGACCAATATTACACCCAATGTTTCTAGAATAGGATTTTGGCTGCCTGTAATTCTGTAGTTGAAAATGCAGGTTGGGAAAACAGGTAAACAAATATTACAATATGTAACTATTTTCTTGGTTTTGGTGTCTGTTTAGTCAAATTATTGATTTTAATACGCTAGACTTTATTCTAACCCAGCCACTGGGGATGCACAAACCAGTGTGTTTCTTCGTGCTGGCCCCAAGCCCGGATAAATGAGGAGGGTTACGTCAGGAAGGGCATCCGGTGTAAAATTTTGCCAAATCAATATGCGGACAACAATACAAATTTCCATACCAGATTGGCCGAGCCCCGGGTTAACAGCAACCGCCACCAGTACTGTTAGCCAACAGGGTGATGTTGGAAATTGATCTACTGTTGGCCGAAGAAGAAAAAGAAGAGGAAGGAGAAGAAGTTAAAGCAGCGTAGGATGGTGTTCTGTAGGATGATGTTGGAGATCAAGAAGAGGAAGAGAGTGAGGAAGAGCCAAAGATCAAATGGTGGAACTTGAAAATGCTAGACTGCAAGGTTGAGTTTAGGGAGAAGGTGAGACAGGCACTGGGTGATAGTGAAGAATTACCAGACAATTGAGAAACAACAGCAGATGTAGTAAGGATGACAGCAAGAAGGGAGCTTGGCGTGATATCTGGACAGAGGAAGGAGGAAAAGGAAACCTAGTGGTGGAATGGGGAAGTACAGGAGAGTATACAGAGGAAGAGGATGGCAAAGAAGAAGTGGGATAGTCAGAGAGATGCAGAAAGTAGACAAGAGTACAAGGAGATAAGGCACAAGATGAAGAGAGAGGTGGCAAAGGCTAAAGAAAAGGCGTATGATGAGTTGCATAAGAGGTAGGACACTAAAGAGAAAAGCGCTATATAAATGTAATGAATTATTATTATTATTATTAAAGAGGGAGAAAAGGACTTGTACTGATTGGCTAGACAGATGGACCGAGCTGGGAAAGATGTACAGCAGGTTAAAGTAATAAAGGATAAAGATGGAAACGTGCTCACAAATGAGGTGGGTGTGTTGAGCAGATGGAAAGAGTACTTTGAGAGGCTGATGAATGAAGACAATGAGAGAGAGAAGAGGTTGGATGATGTGGAGATAGTGAATCAGGAAGTGCAATGGATTAGCAAGGAGGAAGTAAGGACAGCTATGAAGCGGATGAAGAATGGAAAAGCTGCTGGTCCAGATGACATACCTGTAGAAGCATGGAGGTGTTTAGGGGAGATGGCAGTGGAGTTTTTAACCAGATTATTTAATGGAATCTTGGAAAGTGATAGGATGCCTAAGGAGTGGAGAAAAAGTGTACTGGTACCAATATTTAAGAATAAGGGGGATGTGAAGAACTGTAGTAACTAAAGGGGGATAAAATTGATGAGCCACAGCATGAAGTTATGGGAAAGAGTAGTGTAAGCTAGGCTAAGAAGTAAGGTGATGATTAGTGAGCAGCAGTATGGTTTCACGAAAAGAAAGAGCACCACAGATGCAATGTTTGCTCTGAGGGTGTTGATGGAGAAGTATAGAGAAGGCCAGAAGGAGTTGCAATGCGTCTTTGTGGACCTGGAGAAAGCATATGACAGGGTGCCTCGAGAGGAGTTGTGGTATTGTATGAGGAAGTTGTGGGGTGGCAGAGAATTATGTAAGAGTTGTACAAGGATACAGGATACGAGGGAAGTGTGACCATGGTGAGGTCAGCCGTAGGAGTGACGGATGCATTCAAGATATAGGTGGGATTACATCAGGGATCGGCTCTGAGCCCTTTCTTATTTGCAATGGTGATGGACAGGGTGACAGACGAGATTAGACAGGAGTCCCTGTGGACTATGATGTTTGCTGATGACATTGTGATCTGTAGTGATAGTAGGGAGCTGGTTGAGGAGACCCTGGGGAGGTGGAGATATGCTCTAGAGAGGAGAGGAATGAAGATCAGTAGGAACAAGACAGAATACATGTGTGTGAATGAGAGGGAGGTCACAGGAATGGTGAAGATGCAAGGAGTAGAGATGGTGAAGGTGGATGAGTTTAAATACTTGGGATCAACAGTACAGAGTAACGGGGATTGTGGAAGAGAGGTGAAAAAGAGAGTGCAAGCAGGGTGGAATGTGTGGAGAAGAGTGTCAGGAGTGATTTATGACAGATGGATATCAGCAAGAGTGAAAGGGAAGGTCTACAGGACGGTTGTGAGACAAGCTATGTTATATGGGCTGGAGATGGTGGCACTGACCAGAAAGTAGGAGACAGAGCTGGAGGTGGCAGATTAAAGATGCTAAGATTTGCATTGGGTGTGACGAGGATGGACAGGATTAGGAACGAGTACATTAGAGGTCAGCTCAAGTTGGACAGTTGGGAGACAAAGTCAGAGAGGCGAGATTGTGTTGGTTTGGACATGTGCAGAGGAGAGTTGCTGAGTATATTGGGAGAGAGATGCTAAGGATAGAGCTGTCAGGCAAGAGAAAAAGAGGAAGGCCTAAGAGAAGGTTTATGGATGTGGTGAGAGAGAACATGCAGGCGATGGGTGTAACAGAACAAGATACTGATGACAGAAAGATATGGAAGAAGATGATCCGCTGTGGCAAGCCCTAACGGGAGCAGCTGAAAGAAGAAGAATGCTAGACTTTATTCTGTGTTGTTCATGAAATAGTAATTTGCCAAACAAACTACGATCCAGATGTTTTAACAACAGCACAGACGGAATGCTAATGGCTGTAAAGATGAAAAAGCATACTTGCACAAATGTCTTCAAGCTAAAACAGCATTTTATTTTACCTACTCTTCACAAAATAATACCCATCTTGGAATATAATACCTCATGAATTTGAGCTAAGTCACAAAATGCCCTTAGTATTGGTCAACCTATACTCTGTAACGGGTGGCCACGGCAATTACCTGACTGGGACGCCAACTGCATGGAAGGACAGAGGGAGAGAGCATTGGCAGGGCAATACCTTCCCTAGGATGCTAGAAAGCAGCTCTCCTGGGCGGCTGTGGTAACATAGATTCCTGCAGGGTATGCTAGGAGTTGGAGTTTGGCACAGCCTTGTTGGGTTCCATGAGGGCTGCCAGGGGGAGCTACAGAGCCCTACGTTGGGCTCTCACCACACCGAGGAGTGATTCCATGTCCAATTAATGAGCCACCTGGAACACTTCCAGGGCCATCATAAAAGGAGCCGCCTCACTCCATTCAGGAAGCCAGTCGGAAGGAAGAAGGACAAAGCTTGCGAGGGAGGAGTGGGGGCGGAAGGACTATGAATTTGCAGCTGAAGAAAGGACTGTGTTGTGGTGTTGTATGGACTGTGCTGTACTTTGGGGGCACGAAGAAGAAACGCTTCCCCAGCTGTAAATAAATGTGTGTTGTGTGGCAATTCGTGTCTTTGCCTGTCTGTGTCGGGTTAAGGTGGTTGTACGTGCCCCGGTATTCCACAACTTGTAAATTATTTAAATTTTATTATAGCATAATTATTTTATTAAATCATAAATCACAAGACTAAAATACCTAATGAAGTAAGTTTGGTTAAAAAGCCTTAAATTTTACACTGTTTTCTTAATGCTTATGTAATGTTATTTCATTTGAAAAAGTTAATCAATTAGATAACAAGTACTATATTAAATTCAAGTAGATCTTCTTTTCCATCTCTTTCCACCAGCAAAGTCTTTTTGCTACCGAGAATTTCCATCTGTAAGGAAATTGAATATTTGTTCCCTAATAAGGTTTCACTGTATCAGATTACTTTGTTTATTTCAAAGGAGAGCTCAGTCTCTTCATTGTAAAACACTACTTAACTTTTAATAAATTCTTGTCCCTGATGAAGCAAATACAGTGTGACAACAAAGTAAAAAGTAATGCTGCCCAAATTAATCTTTATGAATTACCATCAGCCGCCCTGTCTGGTCTGTTTACATTAAACAGCACTAACTCACACCATTATTTGCGTTTCAGGAATTCGATTCTTCATCTTTCTCTTATCTAAATAAACACAGCAAAGATTAATATCTCCTAATCTTTTCTGACATGTACCACATGGCTGCTTTTATTTGAATATAAACAGAGTCAATTTAGCAGTATTCCAATGATTCAGTCGAGAAATAATTCAGCAGATAAGATGTATTTGTTACTGCCAGAGGGAAACTTTGCCACACTAGGCCTTGAAAGTTATTTCCCAAGATAAAAGTCAGAGGAAGGACTATATCTTGGAATGTTCACTATTAACTATGGAATTTCTATTTCATTTTTCACCACAACTTATTTCTACATCTAATAAATTATTGTAAAAACTGCATTCTACCAATTTATTATTTTATTCACTTTGGCAAAATAGCATTTCTCTATTTAATAGTTCCAGAAAAAGACACTTTTCCTGTGATTTTACTTTTTATTGTTTACCTGATGTTTTGCCCTGTATACAAATCTAATATGAACAAGTTACTTCCATCAAAAGTAGATTGTCAGCAACAAACAACATTTTGTAAGTTAACTGCTTAGACAACACATTATCACTTTATTTCTGAACACAACCAAATTAACTTCCGAGGTGTCATTGTATGATAAACCTTAAATTAGAACTGAACATGAATTATGTATGTAATACAAGTCTCAAACAGAGGAAAATAAGCTCTAAACAAGTAAAACAATTGAGTGTGAGCATGTATTCCTGTGCCTGATGCTACTGGGATAGGCTTTGCCCCTCTACCTCGAACCTGATGGATGAATGGATGGATGGACAATATTTCATATCATGGACAGTAAGGAAGCAGGCATGAATAGGTCCCTTTCTTATTAGTAGTGATCAGGCCTGATATTAAATGATGATGAGATAAACTTATCCAAAGCATTTTAGCAAACGGATAAACGAACAGGAAGGTAACTTCATTTGCAACAGTTACAAACCACAAAACATTGCTCAAGAACATATAAATTTAGGTTTTGCCCCATTTCAGGCCAAAGCAACCATTCTTCAATCTTCAAATACTAAAGGTAAAACAATTAATTTCCATGCCCTTTTGGTAAACACCCCCAACCCAACTTTGTCTTCAATGTGTCTTCTTCTTTTTCACCGACATGATTACATTTGTTTTAAATAAATAATAATAATAATAATAATTCATTACATTTATATAGCGCTTTTCTCAGTACTCAAAGCGCTATCCACACAGGGAGGAACCGGGAAGCGAACCCACAATCGTCCACAGTCTCCTTACTGCAAAGCAGCAGCACTACCACTGCGCCACCTGTGAGGATAAATTAAATAAGACCAAAAATGAACCTATTAATCACTATTGTTTAAATAACCACAAATCAAAATGAGAGATGAAAATTTTGCCCAAGTGTTATACTTGATTGAGATGGTTTTTAAAACTGATAGCAAAAACAAAGTAGTTGAGGACATCAAACTGACTAATCGTGGATACAGTTTTCAAAGCTAACAGACCAATGTAAAGGGGTAATTGTCACTATTGTCTCAGCAAACCGGAGGGGCTGATAATTGAATAAACAAATTGGTAAAGGAAACTAATTAAAAGATAACAGAAAACAGGTGTGTCTTCAGATGGTTCTGTGTGTCAAAAGAAAGAAAAGGCTTCACTAACAAGCCTAGCAAGAGTTTCAGAGTGCTGGGGACATAAAGCCAAATAAGTATGTACCAAAAATTGTCTAAATGAGTAAAAACACTACTACTGAAATATGTGATCTGTCATGAAGAAGGTTTATCCGTCTTTTTTTCTTACCCACTTAACCTATCTAGACTTGCTGTGTGTGAAACCTCTTCTGAAAGGAATGGGCATAAGTTGGGAAGCAATTCTGGTACAGTTAACACAAGTTTTTGGGATATTGTAGAAAATCCGATAAGGAGAATGTATAAATTACACTCTATCTGTGACAGTACTGGGATTCAAAAATCAGAGCTCTGCGGGTGTGAGGCAGCAGCAACAGCCACAGTAAACCTTATCATTGGACTCACATTTAGAGACGTAACCAATTCTATATTTATGGACTATACTTAGATATATAATTAAGATATCTTATTTAAATGTGAATTATTTATTTTTAAATACTATGTATTTATTACTATTATTATCAATTTTTTTTGCTTTTTTTTCTTGGAACTATTTCTTTGACATCTTGTGAAGCACTTTGAGCTGCATCGTTTATATGAAGATGTGATATAGAAATAAATGTTGCTGTTGTTGTACAGGGGAAATTGTGAAAAGCTTCTCAAATTTAAAATGCATTCTACAGAGGTTGCATACATTTAATAAATGATGTACTGTAGTGGATTTCTTTCAAGCAGATGATACTTTGTAATGGCTGAAGGAAAGGCTAAGCATACAGAGAAGATCTGTTACAAGATTTCTCTTCTTCAGCTAACCATGCAGGTGCAATTTCATGGACTTCTGCAAATTTTTAATATTTCATTGTATGAATATGTGCAACTTATTAACTGAATTGAAAGCCTGGTAGTACCATGCCACTGTCTGCTTTAGATTTCTGTAGAGTCACTTCCTTAATGTATGGATGTTTTAAATTCACAATAAACATTGATACAACTGAGTCTAACCTTGTAAACAAGGATTTGTTTTAAAAGGGCTTAGCTCCATAAGCAGCCAGTAATCCATCACTGTATTTAATGCTGTATTCATTATTCATGCTACAGAGTATGCTACTCTCACTAGTCTGTGAAAGACATGCAAGTAAGAATCTTGCTGTGCAGTATACATGTGACTATAATCTTTGATTTGATCTTGAACAGTCACTTGATAAAATCTTTGCTTTTCACAACAATACCATTAGGTCTGACACTCCTCTAACTTGGGTAGATCTTTTCACACAACACAGAGCTATATCTTGGTTGAGAAAATGTTGGTTACAAGTAGCTTTGTAAATAACTGGAGGCAAAGGGCAAAAATGTCCCTAAATTAAACAGTTTTATGTAATATTATACATGATTTACATGAGATATGACACATACTATTGTGTTAAGATTTCTTCTTTAATTCCATCTAACATTATGCTTTTTATCCTGACTTTGCATGCTGCTCACAACATAAATGCACACATTCATAAAATAGACTGCTTAATTCTATAATCCACTACTGCAAGACCAGATATAAACATAAAGGACAATACCACGCTACCAACGCAAGAATCCATATCTATTAAAGGTTCAGTGTATGAACCAATGAAAATTGGAAGTTGCATTGACTCAAAATGGAAACGTGGACTTAAAGTAATACAGCAGTAGTATTGTCACGTGTACAGACTGCAACAAACTTCTTACTTCCTAGGTGAAGAACAGGAAACTTTGTGGCACCTCACCTTGGGCCTCATGTATAAACGATGCATAGGAACAAAAATGTTGCGTACACCCGCTTCCACACTCACTTTGAGATTTATAAAAACTAAACTTGGCATAATGCCACGCAAATTTTCACAGCAGCCTCACACCATGCACACACACTTTTCTGTTCAGTTTTGCAAACAGACAGCACCCAGTGTCAAAGCAGTAGTGCTACTGTTTCTGTGGTCTCCCTTTTTTAGATTCACATCCATGACACAGGCTGTATCATATACTGTATACCAAAATTAATTGCATATTGTTTACAAATTTAAGGCACTTGAATGTAATTATTCTGTAACACTATAATGGTGCACGGGACAGCCAAACTATTCCAAATACCATAGCTGCTTTAGCATTGCTACTCTCCATGCACCACTGGGAATATTTTAAACTATTGTACTGTATATCTGTGTGGTATCACAGCTGCTCAGCAGCTAATCAGAATGCTCTACAGCTGGTTGTGTTGAGAGCACAGAGGATTATTGGGATAAAGCTTCCAGCCCTGGAGGACATTTATAGCACATGCGTCCTTAGGAAAGGTAAAATACTCCATTGCCCCATTTCTTAAGACATCCATAGTCTTAAGAAATCTATATACCACCGATACAAGCAAGTGTTTTGAAGAGCTTATGTAACTAATTACTGCCCAACATACACTTGCATTGCATTAGTATGACACACAATAGATAGTCTGTATATGAGATAGAAATCGGTCAAGAATTTGGTGATATGCTAACAACATATTTTTGCTCCATGTTATTATAATGCATTCTGTCCCAGACTTCTCATCAGGTTCGTCTCCTAATTAGATTGAAAATGTTAAATAGTTTTGGCTATGGGGTATTCTTTCATCACCTAAATCTTTCACCAATATTGGGATGTATTCCTTTGACTATTTATTGCATTCATGGACAAGTATGTTTATTTTGGATGCAACAAACACAGGAAGGAAGCATAGCTGAGATGGACATCAATTCATCTCAAAGTTTAAAGAAGAAAATGACACTACATGACTTGGGACATATAAGGAATAAAGAAAATCAAACACCTTGGAGAAACACAAAGTTTTTATAGAAGAGTTTCTATTCTTAATTAGAATAATGAACAAAGTTCTATGTCTTTGTTTGATCACAGTGCTGCCCCTGTTTTGAGATATGGAGCATCCTATGCTGCTGAGCATAACATAATTAATAACTATGATGCAAACTTAATTGACGTATAACTTTTGTGTTTTGAAAACAAACTGCACAACAACTTATTTGCTTTCTGTTAAGCACATGAAGCAAATTAAGCAATATTCCATTAATGAATCTAATCACTATACTGTATACTTCAGTATAATTGTATGATAAACTCCCTTTGAGATCAGAAAATTGGAAAATACACCAAAATATTCCATTGTATAATTTTTCAGATTTTCAATTTATCAATTATCTTCCTTATAATATATTATTTAAAGCAAAGAGAAATGGCTCATGAAGCATGCACTCAACACAAACTTTCAAATTACTGGACAATGATAATAGGAAAAAAATAAGACTTATAAAAGTAAAGCCACACAATGGAAAAAGAAACTTTAGAAAGTACACTTCTGAGGAAAACAGCTTTTTTACACTGACATTTCTTTTCATATTTTTAACATTTCTTGTGCACCATTCTTTGCCTGAAAATAGGTTTCCTGTTGAAGTAAATTCATATAATTCTTTGTTGGTGGCTTTGGAAAGCCTTACTACCTAACAATAAATTGTAATGTCTGTGTTATGGAAGTACACTATCAATTTAATTTAAGCATTTAATCTTCCCCATGTTCCTTTTTTCTAATTCTACTTGTGTGTTTAGGTTTTCTTCATTCATTAGCTAGACACATGATCTTTTGGTTACAGTCAACTATTAGTTCAGCTCCCCTCCCACAAAAACTTGCCTAAAATATTTAAGTGTATAAGAACAAGGATAATTGTAAAAGTGAAGAAGGCTTTGTAGATGCACCTAATCCTTCTTTAAAGTTACCTGTTAAGGCATGTGGGCAGCAGGTGCCTATCTTGGCAGATGTGAATGTAAAACAGTAACCAGCTTTTATTATTCATCAGTTTATCCCAGGATGCAAACATGACCCATGAGTGCATTCACTGATAGTGGGCCAATTTATAATAGCCAAGTACAAATGCAGTATATTAGAAATATTACAGCACAACTGGAGCACAGAGAGAAGAATCCACCAAGACTAGGAGAATGTGCCAATTCCACATGGACAATACACTCCTTAGTTGACCCAAAAACACAGTGAACTGTTGTACGTCTACCTTTAGATGGACTGCAGGAAGAATATTGTCTGCCAACAGTTTATATATTGTAGCTACTTTGTGGTAATGGGCTCCAAGCCAGCGTCCACAGATACAATCCAGACTTCTGAAATTAGTTTCACCTGGCCAAACAGTAAGGTCACTTGTTAAGAAATCCATACACTTCAGCTTCCCATTAGGATCAATAAATTAAGTATATAGGTATATATACGAGTGTGTGAACATGTATCTACCCATAAATTTGTCATTTGATTCTTGCTAGGAGGTAGGCTGATAGGATGTAGAATTACTGATGATCAAGTGTCTTTCTTTTCATCTTAACCCTATAGGCCACGTCATGAGGCCATTTTCAGTGGCTCCTTTCAACAGCTTCTCATCTCATCAAAACTTTGCAAGGACAGGACAGGAAACAAACATGCAATAATAGGTGGTGCTTGCCCAGTACAGTATACAACTGGGACTTAATTTATTCAGTTTATCATAATTTGTAGCATGATATTGTTTTGCAGGTGTGGTCTCAATTTAAAGTGTTATCATCACCATTTAGCACAACATGAGCAGGCCATTTAGGTGCATCCAATGCCTAAAAAAAGGCATGGGTGTAATTACTTCCCTTCTTAGAATCAAGAAGGCCTGGCACAAAGCAAGAACAAAATTCCCCTTATTTACCTATGTATCCATGCTGGAAGAACTTCTTTTATAGGTGTGTAAACTTACCTTTTTAAGGTTGGAAATTCATTGCAATTCTAATTACATTACTCATTTAAACTGCACAAATGAAAATTTTGTTGTATGAAAAAGATTAAACTTTCATATTGTTTCAAAATTTTGACCAAAATATTGTAAAATATTCCACTAAAAAGAATACAATTCTCAATCAACAAAGTGACTGCTAAAATGCAGTAAAATCATTGGTCACAAACTGAAGAAACTTACGAATGTGATTCTCAAAATGGAGAATTAAATCTGATTCAGCTTTTATATGAAATAAATAACCTACAATTTTTATTTATTATTATTTAAGTTGGCCTCCCCCTGTTTCTCTCAAGGGTGGCATAAAGTGTCTGTTTATCCAAAACATCTGTCATTTTCACTAAGTGGACTATTTTTATCTTGCCTAACCTCATCTAAGGAATCTGATCATTTATGAGAATGTAAGCTGATAGTAGCTACAAGTATATGGTTACAAAGCCATATTTGATTTTAGCTCAAAATATTCTGCCACTTCTATTATAATCTTTAATGAAACAAAATAATCATTTATGATTTTTGTTTCACTCCCTTCCATTCCTGAAATGTTTAAGTGGTTTCAAAAATATATGGGTAGATGTCATTTTCTCTTTCACCCTGAAACTCTGAGTTGCTTTTAGTTTGTGCACATAAGGGAGAACTTCTAATGTGATCCTTTCTTATACAATATAAGAATAATTGGTCAACTGCAAAATCAAAACCTTTATTAGACTTAAAAATTTTTGCACAACAGGCATTTGTAGCAGTTTAAAGGAGCACAAAAAGAAAACTAGAAAGTCGTGTGCAACTTTGATTAAGAGTCATGCAGCTAGAGAAAACATAACTGATTGCTTAACATTACAGATAATGTCTAAAAGATCATAAAGTACTAGAATTCACATTAAAACAACAATTTATATTATATACAGCATTTGAACACAACCTGATATACATACTGTACTGTTTCATTCCTTTCTAATCTGTTCTGAGTGCAGTTTAGATGCATCACACAGTAATTTGGTAAAAGTGATGTATTAGTTGATTACAAGCAAATATAAAATTTCAAACAGAACAAAGGCATATATGTGTTAACAGCATGATGATAGTTACAAAGAACTAGAGAGCTCATTTACAGTCTTATTTATTCCCACTAGCACTACCAAAAACATCTAGAATCATGGTTCAAGTAACACAATAGTTTATTAAAGTCCAGTTGGACTAGGCTTCTCAAACCAGAAGGCACTGTTACTGAAGCCTGAATTAAGCCAAATGTTTGCTTAGAACTGTGACAGATCACCGAGTCCCGCTGAAACATAATGTATAATTCCTTGCTAGTCTTAAAATGCGGTAAAACAAAAACGCTAAAAAAAACCCCCACAAAACAACAAGTAAACATCTTATTCATAACAGAAAATAATTTAAAGTTTTGCTTTTTATTGATTGAAATGTTTTTGGAATTAATTGGACTCTGCTCTATGTAGGATCTTCCTAACTGTATTTTTTATTTAGGAAGACTACAATTTATTTTTTGTGTATATACATTTATTGTTTTTGATTCTTTTTCATTTGGGGACCAGCAAGATTCACTATAAATATTATTCACTATTTTTGTTTGGGACATTGCTATTGTGTTTGGTGTGTCAGTTGTGGTGAGTACTGTGTTTTCCTGTGCACTTGTAAATAAAACCCACTATTTTTTTTTTGTAATATCACCTCTGTGTGCTTGTGTCTCCATGTCTAACACCTCTCAAGTCTGATCCCGATCAGTCCTGAACTACAAGATGCCAAAGTATGTAGTCTGGTGTTATCTATCCCAGTACATGGGGTGTCACAAAAGGCAGTGGGTCCAAGAATTAGATAAGTGCTTTTTTTTTTGTTGTACAAAGATGTCTAAAGAGCAGAACTCCATGTCATCAGTGTCATTACCCATCATCATGTGCATAAATAAAATGAGTCAATTTGCAATCATCTGCACCTCCATGTTGCTGGTTATCAAAGACTTAAACCTGCATGTGCAGACTTCTTCTTTCGACTGTTCCCATTAGGGGTTGCCACAGCGGATCATCTTCTTCCATATCTTTCTGTCCTCTGCATCTTGTTCTGTTACACCAATCACCTGCATGTCCTCTCTCACCACATCCATAAACCTTCTCTTAGGCCTTCCTCTTTTTCTCTTGCCTGGCAGCTCTATCCTTAGCATCCTTCTCCCAATATACCCAGCATCTCTCCTCTGCACATGTCCAAACCAACGCAATCTCGCCTCTCTGACTTTGTCTCCCAACCGTCCAACTTGAGCTGACCCTCTAATGTACTCATTTCTAATCCTATCCATCCTCATCACACCCAATGCAAATCTTAGCATCTTTAACTCTGCCACCTTCAGCTCTGTCTCCTGCTTTCTGGTCAGTGCCACCGTCTCCAGCCCATATAACATAGCTGGTCTCACGACTGTCCTGCAGACCTTCCCTTTCACTCTTGCTGATTCCCGTCTGTCACAAATTACTCCTGACACTCTTCTCCACCCATTCCACCCTGCCAGCACTCTCTTTTTCACCTCTCTTCCACAATCCCCATTACTCTCTACTGTTGATCTCAAGTATTTAAACTCATCCACCTTCACCAACTCTACTCCCTGCATTCTCACCATTCCACTGACTTTCCTCTCATTCACACACATGTTTTCTGTCTTGTTCCTACTGATCTTCATTCCTCTCTTCTCTACAGCATATCTCCACCTCTCCAGGGTCCCCTCAACCTGCTCCCTACTATCGCTACAGATCACAATGTCATCCGCAAACATCATAGTCCATGGGGACTCCTGTCTAATCTCGTCTGTCAACCTGTCCATCACCATTGCAAATAAGAAAGGGCTCAGAGCCGATCCCTGATGTAATCCCACCTCCAACTTGAATGCATCCGTCACTCCCACCACAGACCTCACCACTGTCACACTTCCTTCGTACATATCCTGTACAACTCTTATATACTTCTCTGCCACTCTCGACTTCCTCATACGATACCACAGCTCCTCTCAAGGCACCCTGTCATATGCTTTCTCCAGGTCCACAAAGACGCAATGCAACTCCTTCTGGCCTTCTCAGACAATAAGTTTATACTTGCCTGAAAGGAGCAGCATAAAAATGTATAAAGAAACATCTACTGGCATACAGTGAAAAAGTAAGGTTATCTCCAAATTATCAAGTAACATTTTGTGTTGTGTCATAGAATCTATATCAAAAAACACATATACTGTACACTCATTCAGTATTTTGGCACATATGAACATAACCAAAGCCTTGAGAAGAACAAACAATAGTGTGTCAATTCCTATTAACCTAAATTTCCTGAAATATCATCACGGTGGGATGCAAAGTTCTTCAATGCTCTACTATCTACTTCACAACATGGAAATTTAATTGATGTATATTTGGTTCTTTGTGTGAAGAAAAACTCATACGTTTAAAAAATATCATGTCTAGATCTGAACGTCATCAGTATACTGATGCCTATTATACTACTTGGTAATCTATACATATATTTCTGGTTCTCTGGGTGAAGAAACACTTTCCAACATTTTGGCAAAATTTACCCTTATATCAGAGCATCTTGCTACACCCTTGATCAAAACAGAAAATTTCAGCAAACATTTATCCATCAGGTCACCAAAAGTCTGTAAGCACTAAATGGATGACACAAAAAAAATCAATAACAGCTGCTTCATGTTAATCTCTGTATTTACTTTACCTCCTTGCTTCACAGAAATCTGTGTGCAGCTGCCAGTGAAAACAGCCTGGTCTTCTCTTTCCTCTTATCAATAGCTTCATCACCATCCAACCCCCAACACACACAAACACATTACCTTTCATGGATGCTCAGAACTAGCCCTGACATTATCTTAAAGCTAATCCATAAAGATACTTATCATGAATCTATTTCCTGCATGTGATTTTTGTTTCAAATAGAAACCTCCACAACTGTGCAAAGAAAAATGGTTCATGATGTGAGCTGCTTTAAAATTTAATGATTATAATATTCTGTATACAGTAAGTTGCACATGGAGTATAAGGACTCTCCTGAAGAAAAAAATAAGAATACCAAAACTTTATGGACTTAAACATTTTTTCTTGTGTTTGAAAATACTTGATTTAGTTTTTTTTTTCCACAGAATTCAGTTTAGGTTGCCTAGCAAATCCCAAAAATCAACTGTGGCTTATAAAGTGGGGAAAATAACAAAAATGTGAGAAATGCTTAGCATTGTATCATTCAGTCAGTCAGTCATGTTTTTAGCAGTACAGTGTGTGATGTTTTTGCTAAACCAATGTAAATTATTTTGCACAAGTTTATCAGGCCAAGGCAAAGCTGTACTAAAAATGTTTTAGCAAAATGTGCTAAAAAGGACATTTTGCTACCTTGACAAGTCTTTACACAAACATTATCCATTTTACTTAATGTTAAGGCAAATGAGGCCTTCCTTTTGAGTAATGCTGTTTCCAGGGTGACTAAAGTGTCTTGTTTATTTTCGTAAGAGCAAGCATGCATGCATGTGTGTGCTCGCGTGTGACACTCTTGTGTCAGATTACCATCAATCAAACAAATTAAGAGCCTTCCTCCTCCAAGGACAAATTCCTGCATGTGTCTTCAGTAGCTTCATAAAAAGTCAGAGTTCTTAATAGAGATCATTTTCCCATCTGATGAAAGGTTAAGGGTCCCTCTAAAGCTCATGCAAATAAAAGATATAAATAAAATATTCATGCATTGGTAAGTCAGGCTACAGCATAAGTGAATATATATAAGATAGATTTGGCTCAAGATGAGTCAAAACCCAAGCATCAGCTTTGACTTTTAAGTAAAAACAGAAAGAAATCAGACTTTAGATTCACCTGTTGAACTCAGCTGCACATTTTTATTTTTTACAGAAATGGCAGATAAAAATATGGAACATTAAATAGGTGTGAGCATGCAGATGTGGATTTACATAAAATGTAGCCAGCTGTCAAATGAGCTTTTCAAAATGCCCACTTACATTTAATTTAACAATCTTTTATGTTTTCTGCCAGAAAGCAAGGATATATATGAAGGGTTTAAATGATAACTCAAGTTACTTTACTTGATAAAGCTTCATTCAAATAGTTAAACTCAATCCTCTCAACCAGTGGACTTCATTCCAAACAATGAGAGTGTTCAGAACCCTATCATAAAGATTCCAACAAAAGATGATATCTTTTCCCTCCATCCATTTTCTAAGTTATTTATTCCCAGTTAAATGTGCAGAGAACCTGAGAATGTTGCAGCAGTTATAACCACATGACAGAAAAGGGGAAAAAATGAGATATTGGCTCACTTGCTTACATATCTGCAAATGTATTGTATGCCTGGGACTTATTGCATGTTTCTATATCATAATTATATTCTTAAATTTGATACTATTGTTTGTTTATTCATATTTATTTCTACTGTTTATTGCTAAACAGGCAAAAATTATATGAATCTAAAATAGAACAGTACATGTTATACAGGTAAGTCTGAAGCAGTAAAGGGCTAGTGGTTAGGGATGGAAAAGATGATTGGCTGCTTTGGAGCACAGACAGAATGAAGGAATGATGATCAGGAGGAGGAAGGGAGAGGCTCAATTAGCAGTCAGAGTCAAAAAATGGAGGTGACCACAACAGCTGTAATATGCACAGAATACAGATGGCTATACTCAGCCACACAGTTCTCACAAATGGACAGTTTAAGTTTGCTTATTTTTATTTTAGGATTATTTATGAATTAAATAACAATGATTCCAGCTGATGCTGCTTTCACCTCTCCTACTCCGCCTGTCAAACAAGAATTTTAGCTTTAAACATAGCATATGCCATTAATCAATGCATAGTCAAAGAGATATTAGATTCTCTGCCACCTGAAATGAAGACATTTAGATATGGCAACTGGGGTTTACAAAATTTTATCCTTGACATGCCTTGGTTTTAATTGAACTTCTTTTAATAGCGCATGAAATGAATATGTTATTATATACACAAACAAGAATAAATAAATATGCAATCATTTTCTTATCTTCTGTTCTATGTTTTTACTGCATGTTGTGGAATAAGAAGCCAATCTGCGACCTTGAAATTTAAGCTCAGGAAAATTGTGAGGCTTAAAATGAAGACTGCAGGGATTCTAATTTCCACAAGTGGCACTCATCTTTAATTTTCAACACCTCTCTTTAGCTGTAAGCTAAAACCAGAACACAGGAAAATACAACTTGACTATATTTACATGCACAAATGCCAGTGCAAATGAAAAAATGAGAAACGACTGTGCACAGTTTTTATTATAATTCTATAAGGATACATGAAGTATACATACAGGAGTAATAAGAGAATTATAGGTAAGGATTAATCACAAGTTTTCATGAAAATTTCACAAGAAAAAAATCAGAAAGAGTGGCTACAGAAAATAATTAAATTATTTACTATTCAGAAAAAAAATTAAAATTAAATCTGACATGCTGCATATTATAAATATTCCCATGTCCTTGTACTAGATTAAACATATTCACTAATGGCTTGATTGTTGGTACCTATCCCTAAAACTGTTGATTAAATTCAGACTAAACAAAATATCTCAAATCTAAACAAAATGTTATTGACCTGAAAAAAAAAACAAATTAATAATTGTTATTACACATGTGACTGACAATAAAGAAAATACAGTAATACAGTCATTTAAGATTAAGCTTCTATTCTTCTCTACAATGAGTTCATGGAGTCTTGTATTTCAAAGAGTTTCAGAGGCTTATTAAACTCTGTACACCATGAGCACTGAGCTGTGGTATTTGTATTTTATCAAAAACATTCTTGACGTAAGTCTTGTCTTCTTTACACTGCAAGCAATAATATGGCTTATTCAAATATATCAATAAATATATCAAATATTTCTTTGAGTCCCATAATTTTATTTTCTGATGCCTTATTATTTTTTGAATTGCATTATGAACTGATCTTTTATGTATTTGTTGCACTAGAAACTTACTGCCCTTTCCTACAGAGTGCCTCATTTGGTGATATAGTGCATTCTTGATCAGCTCTGGCATTCTCTGTGATCAATTTTAATGACTTTCTGATTTTTTTTTATCAATTTATTTTTATGTGAAACATAAACGATAATTTAACATCTTAAAATCTCATCTAGGGAAGCACTGGCCTTTAAAAATTTGTGGGCCCAGATATGTATGCAGTAGAATTTTATATATTTACTTTTTAAAACTTTTAAATACTATTTTCACTGAATTTTATAAGAAGTTATAAAAAGTTCTCAGCTCAGTCAGCAGAATTATTCGTTAGCAATGTTTACACAAGTTAGAGAAAAAAAAACATTTTAACAAAAATGTTAAACCAAGCATTTACTAATGACTTGACTTTAAAATACTGACTTATAAAATAAAGATGTTTAGACACTGACAAAAGTTTTAGCTAAAAAAGTAAAAAAGTGCTTCCCTCTATAACATCTCAATAACTCAACGGAATTATTAAAGACAGACAATTACTTTCCAATCTTCATCATTTATTTTATGTAATATCCCTGAATACAGAATCCGACATTCCAGAGGTCTAAGAATCTTAAGATTCAGAAAAAAAACATTTGCTAGACTTAAATGGGGATATCTATTTAACACATTCTTACTACACTCTTTACCAGGATCTATTGGGATTAATAAAGTATCTATCTATCTATCTATCTATCTATCTATTCAGAACTTCACTACTCACTAATATAATTCTAAAGTAAAGCAAACATGCTGGCTTACACTTAACTCCTCTATTTCACTGAATGTTTTACACTATACAAGGATCTGTTTAAGATGGGAGTCTCAATTTACAATGCTTTCTTTACCAGGAGTGGGGAGCAGTTGAATGCAGAGTTCTTTTTGGATTGTTTATGAACCATATCCTTACTTACTGTATCTGATTGAGCTGTGTTTTGTTAGAATTCAAAAACAAATACAATAAAAGGCTATGTTTCTTATTTTGTAAAATATTCAAAGCTTTATATTTGCAACTGAAATGCACAGATTCTTTATATGTATCCTTCAGATGCTCAGGCAATATTCACAAACTTTGCAGGCTTCAGGTCCCTATAAAGAAGAGCAATCTCAATGTATCTAAATGAGGAGTGTACTGTGCTTGGGACTGTGTTGTGGCTGGAGGGATTACGGGGAAGACATTCCCTCCAGCTGAAGAAAAATAAATCTTCTTCTTTCGGCTGCTCCCGTTAGGAGTCGCCACAGTGGATCATCTTCTTCCATATCTTTCTTGGCATGAAACCATACTGCTGCTCACTAACCATCACCTCACTTCTTAACCTAGCTTCCACTACTCTTTCCCATAACTTCACACTGTGGCTCATCAATTTTATCACCCTGTGGTTACTATAGTCCTGCACATCCCCCTTATTCTTAAATATTGGCACAAGTACACTTCTTCTCCTCTCCTCAGGCATCCTCTCACTTTCCAAGATTGCATTAAACAATTTGGTTAAAAACTCCACTGCCATCTCTCCTAAACACTTCCATGCTTCCACAGGTATGTCATCTGGACCAACGGCTTTTCCATTCTTCATCCTCTCCATAGCTGTCCTTACTTCCTCCTTGGTAATCCGTTGCACTTCCTGATTCAATATCTCCACATCATCCAACCACTTCTCGCTCTCATTCTTTTCATTCATAAGCCTTTCAAAGTACTCATTCCATCTGCTCAACACACTCGCCTCGCTTGTGAGTACGTTTCCGTCTTTATCCTTTATTACCCTAACCTGCTGCACATCTTTCCCAGCTCGGTCCCTCTGTCTAGCCAATCGGTACAGGTACAGGTCCTTTTCTCCTTCTCTGAAGAAAAATAAATAGTTTGTTTTATTTTACCCGTGCCTCCGGGTCCATCTGTGTTGGGTCAGGTGCTGTATAGCGTCTTCTTACATCATATACAGTAATGATATATTTTTCTCAGCCCATTTTGCTTTTTTATCTTTACAAAGGGTGCCAATATTAGTGGAGAGCACTGTATATAGCACATCTGTTTCAAAGTTTAAGGTAAGATAACACTGAAGAAGAGTGGAAAATAATGGGAGAATGCAGGGCTATATTACTCCACAAAAGTCTAAGGAGAAATTATTGTTTTTCCCATTCCAAGCCAACTGTCTGATTACCAGGAATTTCAACTCATAAGAGGTTCAGTACAAACAGGTAGATCATACAGTTAGGTTCATAAATAATGTAATTGTCCAATTACTTTTGAGCTCCTGAAATGAAGGGATTGTGTTAAAAAAATGCTTTAGTTGCCTCACATTTTTATGCAATCGTTTTGTTCACCCCACTGAATTAAAGCTGAAAGTCTGCACTTCAACTGCATCTGAGTTGTTTCATTTAAAATTCATTGTGGTAATGTACAGAACCAAAATTAGAAAAAAGTTGTCTCTGTCCAAATATTTATGGATCTAACTGTATATATATATATATATATTAGTGAATAGTATATTCACTGCCAGTATGTGCTAGACATTGATATTTAGCATTCATGTTGAACTTTCACTAATATCTGATGGCCAGCACGAGTCATGTGGTTCTGTCTCTTACATTACAATGTTTTTAAACCTCACAATCATTGGTACTCCTGTGAGATATATTATTTTATCAAATAAAAAGTGTATCAGTCCTTCTAATGTCACATGAATGCAAAATTGCATGCTAGAATAATGCTTAATAGTAAATTTATGAGCATCTCTCATGGTTCTGCTCTGATTATATATACAGTTACCAGATGGTATTATTTCCAGCCTGCATGCACCTCTGAATGTTAAGTTTTACAAATGTTCTTTCATTATGATCTTTAAAAAAAAAAAAAAAAAAAAAAAACACTTCCATGCTCATTGTTTCCTGTGGTGAATATTAACTGGGCTGGAACAACTTCCTCCTGGCAACTCCCTCTTTTTTTAATGAAGACTGTTAAACACATGTGTTTTCTTTTGGTTTTTTCAGCCTTTCAGCAGTAGCACTAGCATAATCATAGGGGATTTTCCCTAGTCAGAGGCCATGTGGGTGTCTTTTGATCTCTTTCTCTTGCCGTACTATTTCCAGTATTTTCACTAGGGCAAAGATGAGTGACATTGAAGTCATGATTGGTGAAAAAGCATTCAAATAATTTCCAGAAAGAAGTTCTTAGTGTTATAGATATGGAAAGA
The DNA here is from genome assembly GCF_900747795.2 of Erpetoichthys calabaricus. NCBI lineage: Eukaryota > Metazoa > Chordata > Cladistia > Polypteriformes > Polypteridae > Erpetoichthys > Erpetoichthys calabaricus. The sequence goes on along the minus strand of NC_041397.2, from coordinate 229,179,479 downwards.
TCTATTGATCTATCTATCAACTGCACATGTGCACTTTTACAAGTGTATTCACTGCGCAACACCAGCATGATGCACAAACCTGTAACATGTTGAATAATAAACCTAGTATAGCCTGAAAGAGTTTTGTTTCAAACAGGAAGTACTATGTTTTGCTTATTTTAAGTTGACACATTTACTTATCCCAATGTACTTAAGTTAAAATGGATGCATTATACATTTAGATAAATAATTACTGGTACAGAGCATTTCTCAACAGTTTAAACATCCCAGACATATATTTTGTTTTGCTGCTTTCACAGTCAAGTCTTGAAATGGAAAGGATAGTGTGAGAAGCTGCCCGGACACAGACAGACGGACACCATGTTAAAGTCCACCACACGTTTATTATACATAATTTACAGTCCAATAAAGTGCACAACCCAGTGCCTCAAGCACCAAACTCCCCTAAAGTCCAGGCCTCTCTCAGTCTCTGCCTGCTCTTCAGGCCGCCTCCACTCTCCTGCATACAAACCTTGTCCACTCCTCACCCGACTCCAGTCCTCCTTTGCAGGGAGGTGGCCCCTTTTATAATTACCCGGATGGGCTCCAGGTGATCCCCGACACTCCCTAGACACTCCCCTGTGTGGCGGAAGTGCCGGCTGTGTTCGCGGAAGCCCTCCTGGTGTTCCCAGTCTTCTTCACCCCAGCACTTCCTGGTGTGGCGGAAGTGTTGGGGTTCTGGGTCCTTCAGGCATGGGGGCGCCGCCTGGCGGAGACCATGGGCCCCTACAGGGTTGGGCTTCCAAGCCCTGCACCCGTGGCCCCCAAAGGAACCAGGGTGGTCGCCCCCTCGTGGTCTGGAGGAGGCATGCACCCTCCTCCTGTCTTCCTGGGCGTCCCGGCTGGGTGCCACCCCCAGCCGCGTGCCACAATAGCCAACATTCCTCTTTGTATTGTAATGGCATTGGTCTGCATCCAGCAAGAAAAAAAAGGCACAGTGAATGACAAATTAAAAATTAAGCATTTTTAAATTTTGCATTAAATTTCCAAAGCAGTAAACATTTTGCCTTTAATCCCAATCAACACTAAACCTACACCCAATGCCACTTTATGCATAATTGCCAGTTTGATGCAACAGCAATAAACAGAATACAAAAAAGTATAACTTGCTTTCTCACTTTAGAAAACTCACTATATTCTCTTGAAAAGTGCAAGGATCTCAGGTTAATGATTTCTCATGTCAATATGTATTTGTAGCTTTACAAAAAAGAAAATTCTTTTCCTGTCACAGATGTGACTGAATGCAATATAGTGATGCTGCAACAGAGTACTGAATGTTGGGCTTTCTGTCATCTATCAACTTTTTTGCAGGAAAAGTCAACAATATAAAGCCAAACCACAATGAGAAAACTTCCATTTTCCTTCTACTGCTCTATAAACGTAATATAAATGTTTCTCTAAATGTCAGCAAAATGCAGAAGCAATGTACTTGTAAGTCTTTGTGTGGCTCAGCAACAACTAAATTGTGCACTGTTTTCAGGGACACCTTCACTTTGCTGGTCTGTTAACCTTTTGAATCCCCCACCCCCTTTCCACTTATATTCCCTTTGTTGGTTACCAGTAAATCAGAACTGAAAAATGTGGACAAAATATCAATCTTAGATACACACGAAGACAGTAACAGTGGTAGTGCCAGAGAAATAAGAAGAGGAGAGGCTGAAGGAAGCACACCCTGCCTCTTTATTATGATGTAGCCTCTTTTCCACAAAAATGAAATTAATGGTTGCATATAACACCTACTTCATGTCTGTAGCTTTTGCAATAGTTACATCTGTGTGTATAATTTGTGCCACATTGAAAGTACAGCAATCTATAACCATACTCTATGCAGAATGTTGTACAAAAATCACAGAAAAACATCTCTGCCTTAGACAGTAAAAAGTGCAAAGATTGAGGAGGAGCCTTTAGCACAAAACTTGGTCATCATATACTGTGAACTTTGTAACAGCATTATGATCTATTTTAAAAACCTTCACTTTCACCTTTTTGTTGTTTTATCAATAATTTGGTCTTATCAGTGCCAATCAACAACTTAAACAGTGTACACTTAACAGTGTAGGTGCCACACCATTTACTGACACATAGTGGAACTTCAAAATGCCTATAGTCATATAATATGACACTTAAAGTAAAAAAAAAATGAATGTATGTATACAAATAAAAGTCATAATTTACTACAGTTGATTTTGTAAGTAGCAATTTTATTGAAAGTTATGTTTGTTTTAAAAAGGCAGAAAAATATGCTAACAACCCACATATGTAGCATCAAAAAATGTCCTGCATTTTGTGTATAGCCACCTAATAGTACTTTAAGAAAAGCTGAGTAAGCATTAACTAATTGTCAAAACAATGAGAAGTATACATCTGATACTTGTGTTAGCACTGCATCATTTTGAAAACATATACAGTTTTGCTTTAACCTTTACATATCCATTACTTTGCATATCTTTGGAACTGCAATATTGTCCTCAACTATTTGATGCCTAAAATGGCACTCGCCATAAAAACATGCTATACTGTATTAAACAATGACTAATTTACTATAATATGATGCAATAAATTAATTTAATTTTATGTCATAACTGTTTTGCCTATAAAACCCAAATACATTATACAGTATTACATTGATGAATAGCATTTCTCAGTAATAATGTATGGATAATTTCTTCATAGTCTCATAGAAACTTTTTTGTGTGTCATTTATAGTAAATGGCACTTATCAATTACATTAGCAGTAGAATACAACAAAATCCTTGATGCAACACAGGTGGAAGCAGGAAAACAACATGTGAAAAGGACACATAAAACACGATTAAATGTATAAAATTAATTTTGCCCAATTAATATTTAGCTTATTAGGCATGAAGATATTAAATGTATTTATTTAATTACTGCACCTGATGTCTTTATTCAATGTACTACAATAAAGGATTATTTATTGATTTCCATAAACAGGGCAGAATCAGGTTAAGTTACTAAATTAAGATCACTTGCAGAACTAAGCCAGTTTTGCAGACTGTAATGGTAGTCTTTTGTGGTTTAAAATCCTCTGTTACAGTCAGTTAGTGAAACTGTCTGTAAAACTGTACTTATAAAAGTGTGCCTGTAAAATTACAGGAATTCAAATCCATATTAAGTAAGAAGGACTTCACTCCACTTTAACCAAACCTATTACAACTTTACACTGCCAGAATAAAAAAGCCAGAAAAAGATGTCTACATCCACCTAAATATAGAAATACTAGACAAAAAGCCCGTTTCAACAATGTAAGATGAAACGGGCACGAGTTTGTGTCAGCAGTGTATGAAGAACAAATGAGAAGTAAGAAATAAATAAGAAAGTGATGTAAGTAATGATAATTAACTAAGAGGTTTGGGATATGTATGACTTTATCACGGCAAAAAATACTGTACACTTAAAAAATACATGCAATCTATGACAACGTTTTTTGTTTGTATACTGGAGGCCTGTCAGTATGCAACTAAAGTTGTAAAATCTCTCTGTAGACTACATTTTTTGTGAAGACACTCTCACTGTTTGGTAGTAATTTCCCTTGATGTGGCCCATCTTTAACTTGCACCTTCACGTCACTCGCCCTTCTGACTCTTGAAAAAGCCACATACAATTGACCATGGCTGAAAACGGGTTCGGCAAGGAATATTCCTACCATGTCAAATGTTTGTCCTTGTGACTTGTTTATAGTCATGGCGAATGCTAGTTTGACAGGGAATGCCCTTTGAATTTGGGAACACATGTAGTCCTTAAGCTTAATTTATTTTGTGTCATGTGCATAAAAATTGGCAGATTTTATAATTATGTAGGCCTATGGCAGTAAAAGGGAAAAAATAAGAAATACAAATCAACGAAAAGTACAAGAAGAAACGAAGAAGTTTTTTTGTAATGATTTTAGTCCGCTTCACTCATTACTGTACAGGCTTGTACTGTTAGTTTGATGAATTTTCCAGACCTATAGTATAATATTGAATGATGAATGTTCCAGTAAAATATGGAATAGTAATAAGTATAAGCACCACAAACCTGATATAGGTGTATTGAATGAATGCGTAATTGAATCAGAATGCGTAATTAGGCCTCGAGCTGTAGTCGAAATCGCCTTTCAGGCCTCTAGAGCTTTAATCGAAGTCGCCTTCCTCTTTGAATTTTTGCGGCCGTTGGCACCAAGTTGCGAGAATAAGCAGTTCTGAAAGGGCGAGGATGCAAGGGGCATTAAAATCACTCCAGATGGTGTGGTGAACATTCAGTGCTTGGTGCAAATAGGCCAGCAGTGTTTTATTTTACTCAGATCTCAGCAGCAGCTCACGACAATGCATACCGTGCCACCTGTGGAGATTTGTATGCGGCTTAGAATGTGTACCTCGCTTCGCACACATCAACATCTGCGGACGACGGTAATGTAATGATCGTGATGGCTGTGGAGTCGTTCCTGCCGCTGAAAGTACTTAATAATAATATGTTCTTACGTATTATTTTGAGTGTGAGGGTTGGCTGTGATCGGGGCTAATATCCTACGCCTGGGTGGAAGGATTTGGGATTTCAGAATAATAATCCCGAAATGCGTAGGCTAAATCCTCCGCCTGCCGCGATGTTGGGGTTGGATTTCGGTCTCGTAAGGTTTTTCGGGCAGCTGCGCAGAAGGTGACTGCGCATTCGACTTCGGAAGTGCGCAGAAGGCAACTGCGCATTCGGCTTCGGACGGACGTGAGTGAGTAAGTGAGTGAGGAGGCAGGCGAATTATGTATTAAGATGTTAATGGAATTATTCAACAACAAAGACCAACATGTCAAAACAATGTAAGTTTTAGTGGAGAATGAACTTAATCAGCCAAAGTACTGCAATAAATCATTCTTGCATCAGCAATTTTACAAACTGCCTTTCAGACTAGAATAACTTAAGATACCAGTGGGTTTAACTGAGCTTTATAGCGATGGCCTGTTGTTCTTGGAATTATTCCCTGCAATTGCTGTTTATATTTTTTTCCATTCTCACAAAACAAAATGTACAAAATTAACTCCAGTATGAGTTTTTGCAATACTGCTGTTCAAACCATCTTTATGACAAGGTACGATGAAACTAATCACTACTCCCCAATGACATAAAGAAACATGTACACTTAAGACTTTCAATGCTGTACAGCCATTCTCCACTCTTTAACCTATTTTCTGGACATTCTTACACCATTCAGTGCTGCAAAATATAATGGCTTACTCCAGGAGTGTGTGTCAGGAACGAACCCTATACAGAATACCAGTCTCTCATATGACAAACTCATCTATACACCTAAAGTCAGTTATAGTAACCAGTGACATTTCATTGGGACCAGATTTGCACTGTAAACTGCCTAAGGATGAGTTACATTGTGCAGATTATTTAATTGATCACTGGATGTTTTTCTGTTCTTCACTATCAGAACAAACAGTATTGGATATTCTAACATTACACCTGATTCCACAATGTATGCTGCAGATTAACCAGTACACCATTTGTTTAGACTTTTGAAGCTGCATAACGCGGGTGTATTAAAAATGCGCTTTTAAAATATTTTATTACATGTGACCCTTGGGTTCAAGTCAACATCTTAATTTTTCCATGTTCAAAACTAGACAATACTCTTACTTGTATTGTGTTCTTTTATTGCTATAAAAGACCATACCTAGATCCATTTAGTTGATTTAATATATTTTCTTAATTTAGTACAGGAAACATTTTAATTTATTTATTATACACAGTAATATTTGTCAAAGTTAAATAATACCAAATGCTGACATTTTCAGGGAATAAAAATATGATCTACTTAATTGTCACCATTTAGTTTTACAGACCGGCCAAAAAAAAAAAGACCCAACCACTTGAGTCTGTTTATTGGAGAAACTGCAGCTGTGGTGGGCCAGCATTCACAGATAAACGTTATGATCTGCTGACTGATTGCCGACTTGGGTTGTGACCAATTCGGTCTTTCCATAAATTTATATACAAGTAAAAGTTACTTTTATTCCTATTCCAATCATTTACCGTATTTTTTGCTCCATAAGACGCACCTGACCATTAGACGCACCTAGGTTTAGAGGAGGAAAACAAGAAAAAAAATATTCTGAACCAAATGGTGTACTAATATGTTTAATAAAATATAGCAGAATAATATTTAAACCATGTAAATTCAACAGTAGTATTAAGAAACATCATCACTGTCATTAACAAATAAGGAGAGACTTTAAGGTTCAAGCACTCTTATAGTTTTATGGAAACCCCAAGAACTCCTCATCTTTAGTGTCAGAATTTATGAAGCTCAGTTGCTCACAATCACTTTGCAGGAGCACGTACCTATCATCACGCGGCATAACCTGTCCAAAGCCACCAGGGGACAAAGCACGTTTGGACCAATGCTCTCAGAAGTTATATCGCCAGTCTAGTCCCATCTATATTTGTAATGCCACAAAGCCCTTCATCTCGTGTTTTGTTGTGGGTTTCCAGTTTGAAAAATGAGTATGCGGTGCAAGCACAGCCCTCGATTCAAAAAATTGCTCTGCATACCTGTTTGTCTCGTCTGACAGTAGCTGAAAGGCAGCTTCAGGAAAGAACAGCCTGAAGTAGTCCAGCGGCTGGTAATCTGTCGAGTCCAACAGCAAGCTATACTGTCTTGTGAAGTCTGGTAGCCAGTTTGGCTCCCACGGATCAATGTTTAGGTATTCCTCCCACATGAACCTTGCCATAGGTACATGGCTGCACGAATGCGCTCAGCTGGGGCGGCATCGGCTGGTGTCCCGATCAGCTGATGCCAGTTCCTCACTCTCTTGTTCAATCTCCTGATCACTCTCAACAAAATCAGATTCTGAAAAATCAGAGTCCGACTCAGTGATAATGCGCAAAACATTGTCTGCTGAGTATTTTGTTTTCTGCACTCGCTTCGCTCCCTCATGAGATGTCGATGCCATCTTGCCTTTGTTTACATTTCGCAATTTACGCACACGCAAGGATTAGATGCCGAGTCAATGAGTCTAACATTCCTCCAAGCACAGAGGGAATGCCTGTAATGTAACAGTGAGTTTTGTTGCCCTCTACCCCTGGATGTCGACTTTTGTCAGGTAATACACATCATGGTCTGTGACACAATATTCGCTCCGTAAGACGCACAGACATTTCCAACCTTCTTTTGGGGAAAAAAAGTGCGTCTTATGTTGCGAAAAATATGGTATATATATTAAAAATAGCAGCAGCCTTAGCACCGACCACTGAGGGACACCACTCTTAACATCAGCCAATTCTGAATCCTCGCTCTACAACCCTCTGCTTCCTGTGTCTGAGACAATTCTGCACCATTCAACACAGAAAACCTTGAACTCCCACTTCTCTTAGTATGATGACCAGCCTCTCATGTGGCACCTTATGAAATGCTTTCTGAAAGTCCAGATAAATAATATCATATGTGCTACACTTTGATCATATCCTTTTGTTGCTTCCTCATGGAATTCCAGAATGTTGGTAAAACATGAGCTCCCTCTTCTGAACCCATGCTGACTATTCAGTAAAAGTCCTATTCTTGCCATGTGTTGCTCAATCGTATCCTTAATAACTCAATGTATTTACCTGTTGTGCACGTTAAGCTTACTGGCCAATAGTTTCTTGGATATGCTTGGCAACCCTTTTTATATAACAGGGTAATATTTGCCATTTTCTAGTCCTGCGGAATTTCTCCAGTGTACAGTGACTTCCTAAAAATATGCATCAAGCGTTTATCCATGTACTTGCTAACCTTTTTAAGAACTTGAGGGTAAATATTATCTTGTCCTGGTGATTTGTTTGATTTAATCCTATCTAATCTGAGTAGTACTTCTCCTTCCACAATTTCCTTATCACTCAGTACCTCCTTGGTACTCCCTATAACGGCTGAGAGGTTATTTATTTCCTTACATGTGTAGACCTCAGAAAAATGCAAGTTTAGAGCATCTGCTATTTTACTGTATTTTTTCATTCTTCTTTACTATTCCTGATGCACTTCACCTCCTCCTTGACTGTTCTTTTACCATTAAAATACTGAAAGAATCTCTTTGGATATTTTCTACTTATCTGCTATATTCCTCTCTGTCTTTTAGACAGACAGATAATGGTTACACTCATGTTTTCATACATCCTACGATTCAAATTGGAATTATTAGTCCTAAATACCTTATACAGCTGTTTTTTTTCCTTTGTATCATCTTTTTCAACTCTTTAGTAACCTACTGCAGAGTTTTTATAAATTTCCTACTACTTCCAAATTTAGATATGTACCTGTCCTGCATTATATGTAAAACATTTTTGAACCTGTTCCACTGCTCCTCATCTGTCTCTGGACTTGAAAGCTTACCTCAGTTTATCCTCGTTAGATTGCTGTGTCTGCTCAAAATCTGCCCTGCCAACATTAAACTTAACAGTTTAGTCTTAGCATCCACACTCTTCCAAAACACTAAGAACTGTCTGTTATGGTCTCTTGACCCTAGTGGTCCAATCACCTCTACACCTTCAATTCTATCCTGTTTATTACAAAATACTAAATCTAGACAGGCTTCACCCCGCATTCGTGCTTTAACATACTGTGTTAAAAAACAGTCACTGATTACATATAGAAACGTCTGCTCTGCTATTTGCAAGGTTATCCCACTTAATATTCAAGTAGTTAAAGTCCCCCATGACTATAAATATCCCTCTATAAACTTGCCTTTTTAATATTAACAAAAATTATTGAATTGAATTGAAATTATTGTCTGCATTGGGCAGTCTATAACACACTCCTAAAATAAGACCTCTTTCTCTAACGTTTTCCATATGAAGACACTTGTCCTCACTAAGATGGGGCTTATCATCCAACTGAAGAGGACTTGCATTTAAATTCTGTTTGACATAAATGTCAACCCCACCTCCTTTTCTGTTCTGTCTATCCTTCCTAAAAAATGTGTAATACTCTTCCCCATCTTGGTTACCGTAATTGCTATAATATCAGAATTATGCTCCTCTACACATAATGCCAAGTCACTTGTTTTATTTTTGATACTTCTAGCATTAAGGCAAACTATTTTTAACGTGTTACTAATTTTACCTTTGTATTTAAACATTGTGTTAGAATTTACTATGAATTTTTATTTTTACACTATTGCTTGTTCTTTCATGTATAGTTCTAAACCTGGCCTATCCTAAACTCCTTGCCCCCACACCCTATTTTAAATAATCCTTGACTAACCTACCCATACATCTTCCCAAAACATAGGTGCCCCTCTGGTTCAGATGTAACCAGTCACGGCAGAACAGGTCCCAATTGCTCCAAAAGGAGTCCCAATGCCAAATAAACCTACACCCTTCTAAACTGCTCCAAGATTTTAGCTACGTGTTAAGCCTTTTAATCTTCTCAATTTTACCTGGTCTGGTGCATGGCATAGACAGAACTTCTGCCTTGTCAGTTATGCTCCTCAGCCTGCCACCTAACTCTTTAAATTTGGACCACAGAACTGACAGACAATCCTGATGCATGTCATTTGTTCCAACATGAACAATGACCACTGGATCTACCCCCACGGATGTCTCTTACCTGTGCACCTGAAAGGCAACACAGCATGTGAGACTCTCTGTCTCTGAAGCAAACCTGCACTTCAATCCCCCTAATGATTGAGCCCCCAACTATCACTACCTGTCTCTTTCTGGGAACTGGATTTGCGGTGACCCGTTGGGACTCCTCAACCCTGCCTACCACCTCAGAATTTTCAGAGACATATTCCAGCTCCACAAGAACCTGAAAATGGTTTGACACTTTCAATTCTGGTGTTGATGCCCCTAGACAGTGTGCACACTTCACCTTGTGACCGTGACCCACCTATCTCTATCTGTCTAGTCTGGAATCTCATCCCACGCCACTTTAGGGGTGCACACTTTCTCTCTAAAGGACACCTGGGTCAGGTCCGACAATTATCTTCTATAATGCAGGTCATCTAACTCCTCCTCCAGTTCAGCGACCCTGAGCTCAAGGTGCTGGATCAGCTGGCATCCCCTGCAGATGTAGTCCTTATAGAAGACTGGCTCCTCCAAGATATCCTCTACAAAGTCCAACATCCAACAAGACTTGCATTGCACGGGTCTCATTATTAAAATTTGAGTTAGGATTACTTAAACTGTCTTAACGCTCTTTTTCTTTCATTAAAATTAAATGTTTTAACTTAAATGGTGAAAAAACTAAACCAAAGAAATTATAGATTAAATCAGCTACAGTTATTTTACCCCTTCTGGCCCCTTAAGCCCCTAGCAATATTCTCCCCTGCAACTGCCAGCTGTTTTTTCTTTCCATGAGGTTAACTTTACTTTTCTCTGTCTGTTCTCCTAAATTTGCGCTCCTCTTATTCCCTACTTAAAAGCTCTCCACTTACACCATTTCTATTCCTTTGCATTAATGAACCTTATGCTGTCTCCCTCTTAACTGCTCTACTTTCCTGGCCGCTAAAACTGGTCAGTCTAGAAAAACTTGCTTACTGAATATCTATGGTTACTTAGTTTCCTATTGTCTTGTCTGCTCCTACAGCCGCCTGTGCCTGATTGGTGCCTTAATGTAAGCTGCCTGTCTATGTGCCACAAAGCCCTTCTCTTTACTTCTCTGAAGTCAGCAGCTGCCTTCCCCCCCCAAAAGGAATTGTTGTTTCTGTTACTTACTATGACACCGGTTATTTACTTACAGAGATGCCAATGTCAGTTACTGCTGCTTACTGCCCTGCCTCGTCGATGCTAGCTTGAATACAAATAACAAAGAACAAGTACAAGTAACAAGTAATTTTTCCAAATGCTCTCCCAAACACTCAGCTGCATTTGCTCTTGTGTGGGTGGAAATCAAAAGCAAGAAACCCTTCAAAAGGGAAAAAAAGTTTTAAAAACTCTCAAATGGCTTCTTAGCGACAACCAAAACACAAAGTTATCAAGAGCAAAATGTATTTTTTAATTAAATCTCACAACACAGAATACAAAAACTCTCAACTGCTTCTCCTTTGTTTGCAAAGATGACATCAACACATCAGTACAGCAGGTCAGTACATACCTAGAAATAAGCAGCTGAAGACAAAACACTTCAATATTAGAGAAATACAGCACTTGGCCCCACTATAAATACTGATTTACCATCTTGAATCAAACAGTGCTAAATTAACATCAGCAAACTGATGTCTCTAGTGCAAGAGAACTATAGTCAAATTTTTGTGTCTGTGGCTTGGGTTTTGGCTTGGTGTGCAGATGACTTGGAGTGAAGAAACGTTCTCAAAGCTGGGTGACTCAATGACTTCCAACAAGACAGTACTCAGATGTTATACCATTGTGATTAATACTGAGTTAAAATAAAATAAAACAAGTGCAACTTGGTGACGACATCTTTACTGAACCATTATTAAGGGAAACTGCATTAATATGGACCTTGCTTCAAGCTAAGCTATATACAGTGATACTTTGACTTACGAGTGTCCCAACTAACGAGTTTTTTTGAGATATGAGCAGTCTCTTGGCTGATTTTTTGCTTTGAGTTGAGAGCTAAAATTTGGGTTACGAGCCAGCTTCAGATACCCCACCCCACCGCTAGTTCATGCAGCTCGCCAAAGTGAACGCCGTAACATCCCGTGTCTCACTCGTTCACTTTAAGCAGTTAGCTCGCAGTGGAAGCTTCAGTGTTGTGCTCGCATTTGTGCTTGCAGTTATTTTGCTAAACTTCGTTTTTCCAACTATGGGTCCGAAGAAAGTGAGTGCGAAGGACAGTGCAGAGAAGAAGAAGCGGATGATGTGCATTGAATTAAAGGAAGAAATTATAGAAAAACATGAACAAGGTGTGCGTGTAGTCGATTTGGCGAAGCAGTATAAGCGTAGCACTTCTACAATCTGCACCATACTGAAGCAGAAGGAGTCGATAAAGGCTATAACTCCAGCCAAGGGCGTTAAAATCATTTCTAAACAGCGGACATCTATCCATGAAAATATGGAGAAGCTTCTGATTGTGTGGTTGACGGAGAAGCAGCTCACAGGAGATACCGTGACGGAGGCTATAATCTGTGAGAAGGCACGAGCGATTTACATTGATTTGCAGCAGCAGACCCCAGGCACTTTGACAGACTTGGCATCGGGCAAGCCGTTTAAAGCTAGTCGGGGCTGGTTTGAGAAATTTAAAAAGAGGACCGGCATTCACTCCGTTGTCAGGCATGGTGAGGCAGTGAGCGCGGATATGAAGGCAGCTGAGGATTAACTCAAAACTTTTGCAGGAATAATAGCGGCCGAAGGATACATCCCCCAGCAAGCCTGGACATGGATGAAGGTGACATCAATGAGCTCATCGAGGAGCACTCTGAGGAACTGACAACGGAGGAGCTAAAGGAGCTACAGACGCAGCAGCACACGGAGGTTTTGCAGGAAATAAGTGACGCGGAGGAGGCAGGGAGGAAGTTATCTCTACAAGTGAGATAAAGGAAATGTTGGGAATGTGAGAGAAACTTTCAGACTTTATTCAAAAGAAACACCCAGAAATAGTTTCAACTGGGTGTGCGACGGTGCTATTTAATGGCACTTGCATGACGCATTTTAGAAACATTCTGAAAGGGAGGATGAAACGGACCTCATTGGACAGGTTTTTTTCGAAAACCCCTGCAGATGAAAGTGAGGAAGGTGCAACGAAAAGGGCAAAAATCAGTGAATAACATTCAGCTATTCAGTTCAGCCTTTCTCCACCACCTCCATCAGCATCTTCAACTCATCTCCAAGGTAAATGCTATACATTATACTGTACTGTACTTAATAAAACCAGTTTATTGCAGTACATTTTATTTTATTGTGTTTTTATACAATATTCGTTATTTATAAGTACATTTTTCTTATTTAAAAACATGTAACAAAAAAATTGCAGTGTTTTTTGGGGGTCCGGAACGGATTAATGGCATTTCAATTCATTCAATGGGGAAAATTGATTTGAGATAAGAGCATTTTGATTTACGAGCTCGGTCACGGAACTAATTAAACTCGTATCTCAATGTATCACTGTACATAAATAATAAAACTGCAACTTGCATTTATAATACTATTTGTGGTATAGCCCTACGGAAGCATATTAGGGCCACGGTGAAGAAAAAAAAAATACGGGCACAGTGAAGAAAAAAAAAACAACTATATGTCGAGATTAAAGTCGACATTTCAACTTTATTCTCATAGTTTATTTTGTCATTAAAGTAGAATGTCGTAAACTAAACTTCATCCTAAAATCAATGTTTAATTTACTAGATTTTCTCAAACCCCATCATAAGTTAATGTAGCACATTAAATGCTTTGTGTTAAGTGTTCCCCGACCCAATTGTTAATTGCTACACTCTTCTTAAACTGACTTCCTCTACACTAAGAGGAGGTGCTGGCAGCAATCGCCGCACAGAATACATTCACTTCATGATATTCCTGCTCTCTGAAAATGTAGAATGCTCAGATAAATTTTCATGAAGAAATGCATTAAAGCAGGCATTAAACATGCACCCCAAGTGTACGTTCAGTGTAGACAACTTTATGGCAGGTGTGACGAGGCTCCAAAAAACTGGATGTATGAATGGGTATCGTACAGGTTTAACTTAAATATTGTATAAATATTGGGTTTGTGATCTGGTGGTCAGAGACACGAACACAGAATTCAATGGATGTTCTTCTGAGCGGGCTTTCTTTATTGCATGCATGCTGTCTCTGTCTGACGTACCAAACCCGCAGTTCCTATCTTTCCTTTTTATTTCTCCACATAACCAATCACCACACGATAAACGTCTTTGTGAAATTAAACCTAGTTACAAACTTAGACCATGGAGTGTTCAGAACTTTAGAAAAATATTCGTTATACATGTTTAATTACGTCTTCTATTCAGGGTTGCGCCCATGCCAGCAAACATTGTGTGCGAGGCAGGAGCAAATCCTGAACGTGGCACCAGCACATCGCAGGGTGAATATGAGCAATACATACACTAGCAGGGTCAATATAGCATAACAAAACCCCACATCCTATATGACTTTGAAAAAAACTGATGCACGCTGAGTAAACCCACCAGAAAAATATGTAAATTCAAGGCAGGGAACACCCGGGACCCCCTTGCGGCAATGCAGCAGTTCACCTTCAACGCCACTGTGCCCTCACATGATTAATACATGCTTTAATGCATTTCATCATGAAAATGGTATCAAGTATTTATCCTAGCATTCTAAATGTTCAGGGAGCAGGAATATGAAATTAATGTATTCTGTGTGGTGATTGCTGCCTGCGCCTCCTCTTAGTGCAAGAGGAAGTCAGTTTAAGAAGCACGTAACGATTAACATAGCTTGCGGAACACTTAACACAAAGCATTTAATGTGCTACATAACTTATGACAGGGTTTGAGAAAATCTAGTAAATTAAATATTCATGTTAAGATGTAGTTTACGATGTTCTACTTTAATGACAAATTATGAGAATAAAGTCAATATGTCGACTTTAATCTCGACATAAACGGAGAAAATAAAGTAGAAATGTCGAGAATAAAGTTAACATGTTGACTTTATTCTGGTCATAAGCGTCGAGATTAAAGTGGAAATGTCGAGAATAAAATCAACATGTCGTCACACTATTACACAGTACCCAGGTACATTACACAGTATTGAAAAAAAAATAAAGCAAGTACAACTTGGCTTGCAGTATTATCCAGTAGTATAGAAACAGTATTCACACATTTGAACATAATGGTCCACATCCAACCTTTTAAAACCAAACTATCTACAGACACAGCTCCTTTTTTGGCAAAAGTTCTTCTGTGTCATCATGTTCAACTTTATCGTCTGCTACAGCTTCAGTTTCAAAATGTTCTCTGTCCATTTTCACCATTCAATACCTCCACTAACGCATGTACTCCGATGCATTTGTGTTTAGCGGTGCAGCAATGAAAAAGGTCCCCCCTTAAATGGTTTCCCGCTGTGCCACGTTCCAAACGTTGTTTAGGCTATTTAAACCAGTGTTGCAATATAAGAAAAATCCATATCATAACAAAAATAAAAAACAGTTTTTGGTATGAACCGGTATACCATCCATCCATCCATCAATTTTCCAACCCGCTGAATCCGAACACAGGGTCACAGGGGTCTGCTGGAGCCAATCCCAGCCAACACAGGGCACAAGGCAGGAACCAATCCCGGGCAGGGCGCCAACCCACCGCAGGACACACACACCCACACACCAAGCACAAACTAGGGCCAATTTAGAATCGCCAATCCACCTAACCAGCATGTCTTTGGACTGTGGGAGGAAACCGGAGCGCCCGGAGGAAACCCATGCAGACACAGGGAGAACATGCAAACTCCACGCAGGGAGGACCCAGGAAGCGAACCCAGGTCCCCAGGTCTCCCAACTGCGAGGCAGCAGCGCTACCCACTGCACCACCGTGAAGCCTCAACAGGTATACCGCCCAGCACTATTTTGTAGGTATTCCTTGCTCTCTAAAAATGTTTAACACATTGTTTAGGGGGTTCTGGAGGCCAAGGAGTCCAGTGATTGCATTTATTTCTGGTGCTGCTGGATTCAGAAAACCAGACGTTTGTTTTAATAGTTGTCAGGCCCTAAGATAGTCTGGCTTGCATGATCCTTAGTTTTTTTATTCCCCAGTTCATTCTCTGCTGTATTGCTCTCATTAAATTAATTCCTCCAGTGTTGAGTTTTAAGGCAAAGTGTCCAGATGTCTCTCCTTGTGTCTGTATGGGGTTTCTTTCAGGTTTTACTTCTGTTTTCCTCACACATCCATAAAGATGTATCTTTCAGGATAACTAATAACTCTAAGCTAGCCCAGTCTACATGTGAGTATTGGATGTATACATGAGGGTGCTCTGTAATAGAGTGAGACATCATCCAGTGCAGTGAATTAACTTGCTCTTAGGGCTGGTGGGAGAGGGTCTGGCTCCATACAGCCCAGGTAAGGACTGAAGAGAATTTAGAATGTTATGCTGATAGCTGTTCTCAGATAACGATACCACCATTCAAGTATCTTATTCTCACAACTGATTCTGTCCTATTATATAAGACAAATAATAAAAGCTCATTTTGAATTTCAATGACACTCTTTTTCAAAACACATACAATGTGTTGCTTTCCGATATTTCATGTTAAATGAACAGGTTAGGGACTCAACACTCAGCTTTCTCTTCAAAGGAATGATCAAATAAACAGATTTGCAAGCTGATCCTTTACAAAAAGTCAAACTGGAAAATGATCAGTGGAGAGTACTTTAAAAGTAAAGTAAGAAAACGGGCCTTCTGCAGCAAAAAAACAAATGTACTAATCTTGAGTTATATCCAGTTTCACAAAATACAATATCCAACCAAGGATGCAGATAGTCCCAGTAGAAAGAAAGAAAAAATCACTCAAACTCAAAGCTCCCGTGAAATTAACAACTTGGCGTTCACAGGATGCTAAGGTATCACATTTAACCTAAGGTTTATACTAGTCAAGACAATGCTCAGCTATTCACTGCATGTCTGCATTAAGTAGCTGTGATAATTAATATCTTTTGAGATGACCTACACAGATTTAGAAAGATAATGCACTCAGAACCCACCTGCAAACACAGCCTTTCATACATCAGAAAAGAAATAGAAACCTAGCACCATGTGACAGGTTTGGGTTCAGCAATAGTTTTGTAAACCACATTATCTATAAGAATGCTATTAAGTAATTTTTTCAGAAATGATGACACAGAGCTACCTTCACAGGAAAAAAAAGATAAATTAAGTGATTTAAAATTGTTATTATAAAAGCCAGGAGCGACATGTAAAGCTAATAATTGCCAAAATAAAGGGGTCATATTCTAGCCAAAGAAGGGACTCCAGATAACAAACAATGGTCAAGAAGGCATTAACTCCTAAACCTAAAAAAGAAAGGACACAAATACAACATGCTTTCTTTATGACTTTTAGGTAAGAAAATTGTTAGGTAAGAAAGTAGTGTCTCTTTTATCTGTGGACTACTCTACCTGTGCTGGAATAAACATGAATTAAAAATATTAGGAGCCAGTGACTCCTAAAACAAATAATTAAAAAACTAAACATGTGGTAGAATACCCTGCACATTCAGTATACAGACAGTTTTAATGCAAAGCCATGTATCCATGAGGTATCTACATAAAACACCAACAGTAACAGCTAATGGCAGCTACACACAATATTCATTGTTTTCGATCTTAGTTTTATTATATGTTATAATAATGATAGGTAAAACCCTGGACACCATTTTAATATGTGTAAAGGAACTATATTAAATAATCCCTTCCTCTACTGAACACATTTAATCCATTTTTACGCTGATAGGCAATCAAAGCTTATCATAACAGAATAACACACAAAGAAGTAATAAATGTTGTACGAAGTACCTGGTCATCAGAAGACATGCAGTCATGCTCACCCCTCACATAGCCGATTAACTTAAAAAATGTTTGATAAGAGGCAAGGAAAACTGTAACAAGAAGAAAACTGGAGTGCTTAGAAAAATCCACAACTTATGCACAAATTATCCACAACTTGTGACCAGGACAGCATTTGAACTCATTCTCCTGCAGCTGTGAGGCAACAGTGCTAACCACTGATTCACAGTACCATTCAGGTGTGATCTAGATATTGTCTTGTCAGTTAGAAACAGTAAAGTATTCTTCTATATAACCAAACGCTAGCATTTTATACTCAACACTTGGAACTACTACTTTATGTATACGGTAATACTTGTGTTAATAATGGTATTTTTACTGATGTTGTGTCTGGTCTCTCCTCAGACCAACTCTGCACAGGGTGCAAAGCATAAATGCCCTACCCCCCCCCCCCCCCCCCCCATAAAGTCTACAGTTATTACCAATGACCCAGATGAAAATCATCAAGTCTAGCTTGAGAGAGAGAGAGAGAGAGAGATTAAATGAGGGAAAGAAGTGAATTTTACAACTTGCTAAACTGTAATGGCTATCAATCAAAGAAAGCTCTTGGCAAAATTGGTAATGGTAGTGAAGCAACTGAATTCACATTACTCTCAGCATAATGAACAGGGAGATCAATATATCATCAACTCTTTCCTGTCTGTCAAGTGTTCCCCTATGACAGAATATAAAAATAATAAAATTAAACTGTAAACCCATGTCCTGCTTGTGAAAACATTGTAACAATGATCACAAAAATGTTTTTTTGACTGTGATACATCATAATGTCCAACAATGAAAGGAAAAATACAATACACACAACCACAGTTAAAAAAAAAACTTAAAAATGAAAAATACTATGCACACACACACAAAAAAAATCAGTCAACATTAAAACAGTTCGTAACATTGGTTATGTTGTTACAATGGCATCTGTTACAAGATGATATATAGTAGGCAGCAAGTGAACAGTTATTTCTTGGTAGGCAATGTGTTGGAAGCCGGGAAAAAGTGCAACTGTAAGGTGCAGCAGTGTGAGGCTCTGGGCAATGTCCTGGTATTAATGTGGATGTTACTCTGACATGTACCACCTACTTAAAGATTGTTGAAGACAACGTACATCCCTTCATGGCAATGGTATTCCTTGGAAACAGTGGCCTCTTTCAGTAGGGTAATGCACGCTATCACACTGCAATAATTATGCCTACTAATTCCCCAGATCTCAGTTTGATTGGGCATCTGTGAGATGTACTGGAAAAACAATTCTGTTCCATGGAGGCCCCACCTCGCAACTTACAGAACTTAAAGGATCTGCTGCTATGTTGGTGCCAGATACACCTTCTGAGGTATGTATGTATGTATGTATGTATGTATGTATATATACTGAAGAGATCGTTCCTCCCCCACACTATGCGACTCTTCAATAACTCCCGGGGGGGTAAACGTTACCATTATTCAAAGTTATTGGCTGTCTGTATACCTGCATTGTTATCACTCTTTAATTTAATATTTTCTTTAAAGGTATGCTGCTACTGGAGTATGTGAATTTCCCCTTGGGATTAATAAAGTATCTATCTATCTACACACTACCGCTCAAAAGTTTTAGAACACCTCAGTTTGTCTTCAAATTTAATCTGGCGAAATTCAATGAATAACCAAAAATGGGGAAAAGTTAAGCAGTAAACATGCCATAGGTTTAAATATAAAGTTTAGGTTAGCAAAAACTGATAAAAAGGAAATTTCAGAATATTACAAAAGGGCCTTCTTCAGGAAATAACTGATAGGTTACAACCTGAAGATGTTCTGCAGCAATTAAAGTAAATTAAGCCTTCATATTCATATTTCAGACCAACTATTCTGGTTATCTCGTGGTGGGATACATAAAAAGGCACAGTTGGAAAGCAAAGAAAGTTCTTTTGGTTGCCACAGCGGATCATCTTTTTCCATAGGAAGTATAAAAAGTCAATAAATATTTAAAAAGTAATTTTTTTATGTTATAGCCAGCTTAATACATTTTTATAGTATATGGGACAGCATTGCATTGAAATCATCACATGTTTTGGGCCTGCACCAAATTAACATCACTTTGGACCAAAATGTTTAAGTGCCTTTCAGACAGCCTTGGTGTCACAATCCCTCCTAACCCATTAACAGCTATGTTCGGTGTTCTTCCAGACGGACTTGAAGTGGAGAAGGACAAGCAAATGGTGATTGCATTCACTACACTTTTGGCACGTAGACTTATTTTGTTAAATTGGAAGAATCCTAACTCTCTTCTGATAAGTCAGTGGGAAACCGATGTTTTATATTATTTGAAATCGGAAAAAATCAAATTCTCAGTTAGAGGATCTGTACAGAATTTTTTCAAAACCTGGCAGGATCTAATCAATAATATTTTAGAATAAGAAGAAATAATTATTTCCGCATTTCTTTCCCTTCTCCATTTTTTATCTACCTATATATATATATTTTCCTTTCTTTTGTTTATTTTTGCCCTATTAAAAAGCCCTAAGCAATTCTCCTTTGGCCATGCTCTCCTTCTCAAGGGTGGGGTTTGATTTGTCTTCAATTCTTTTTTGTATAAATTGATCAATTTGTATGGAATGATTACAATAAAATTAATAAATAAAATTTAAAAAAAAAAATCACAACATTCATGCGCGCTTTATTGGAAGCAATGAACCAAATGAAAAAAATGCCTTATTTACATTCAGATCTTCAGCACTTATAAAATAATATTCGTAGTTTGAATTGTAAGTTTTATTCACTGCTTCCACATCCACTCGATGGCAACTTTACTAGGTACACCAGTCTCATGGCTTAAAATCTGCCCAAGGAATAGCTTGATTGTTTTAAGGCCAGGATTAAAGCAAGGTGGTGGAAACATTCTTTGAGATTTCACTTCATTCTAACTTTATAACATTACAGTGACACACACTCATGCTGAGAACTCCTGTTTCACCATATCCCAAAAGTGCTTTTTTTGCATTGAGATCAGGGGACTGTGCAGGCCACTGGAGTAAAGTGAAGAAATGAAGTCGCTGCTATTTTCAGCAAGCTGCTTGAGGCAATTCATTGGTTTGTGACATGATGCATTACCCTGCTGAAACTATTTAGATAAGGGTGGTCTGTTGTCATAAAAAGATGCACATAGTTATCAATAACGGTTAGTTAGGCTGTGTCATTCAATCTATGTGGAGTTAGTATTAGAAGATCTAATGTATGCCAATAAAACACCTAAATACATTAGACTACCAGGCTTGCAAAAATGAAAGATACAAACATACTGCTTTACGCTTGTGAAACAGATGAGGTTTTCTGAAAAACTGTTTTTCTCCTTTTAAAACTGGCTGATCAATTAGTATTACCTAAATACCTACAAATTACAATATTTAATTAAGGATGCTTGCTGAGTGATGCATGAAGATTAATTTTAGTACATGCCTGTAAATTGTACTGTTTCATATTTACAATGGTGGCATAACTTAATAACTGCAAGACTTATTCTTCTCATGAATCTTGCTAAATCACTTTCAAAGTATTTGCAACTTGGGAATACAATTACACAAAGTAAAATAAGAGAGAAAGCAATTTATTAGTTAACAAATGTTCAGGCTGACATTTACACAGAATCAAAATATTACAAAACCTTGGCCCACTGTTGTATTGCACTATGAATAAAGGGATGACATGCAGTACTATCATAAGCCACACCGCAGATGAGAATTCTATGTTTAATTACATTCCTGAAGGTACCTGTAATTTTACAGAAGTATTAACTATCAAGAAAGTGTCTTTCACACCTGCAGGATAAAGTTCAAACTCTTAATTTTGAGTCTACTGCCAAGAAAGTTAGATCTGGCACTAAAACAAAGGGAATATTGAATACACAGCCGTGATGATGAAATTAAATGACCAAAGGCTTGATTATTGTCCATCTGGGTAAACATTGGCACAAAAAGTTTGGATCATGGATTGAAAAGTTTATATTTATAGTGGGTTACATATTCAGTTTAATTCTGTATATTTTTTCATGCAAGTGAAGGCCTCATTACAAGTCTTTCATTCATAGATAACAACCAAAGTGGATATTTTCAGTTTTGTCAGAATTACACATAAACATTAGAACTTGAATCACCAGTGTCAGCCAACACCAAATGTGAAACTAACACCTATTTTCATTTTAGCTCTGCAATTCAGCCTTAAGAAGTAATTTTAAAAGGGCAAACCATGCCAATAAAGGCAATGCACACTTGCATCTGAGTAATAATACAAATACTGTAACTTAAAAAATATATATGTGTGCATGTGCATACCCATGAAAATAAACTTAAACTTGAAACCGAAAAAGCATATCAGATAATTAATATTGACAGACTGTGGCCCACCAGGCTGGCACCACCACCTTAACCCGACACACAAAAGCGTGGGACACAAGTTCAAGGCACACAGGTTTTATTTTTTCTTTTTCTCGTGGGAAATGTCAGGCACAACACAGTCCAAAACACAGCACACAAATAATACCCCTTCTCCTCCAATCCTCTGGTTAAGTTTCATCTTCCTCCTCCCGATTCTGGCTCTTCGAGTAGTGGCTGCTGGCTCCTTTTATAATAGATAGATAGATGCACCTGGAAGTGCTCCAGCTCCGGGTGTGGCAGAAGAACTGCCTAAAATGGCTCAGCAGCTCCTGCTGCAGCACCCCCTGGCAGCGCCTGTGGATCCCAACTGGGCTGCACCACACTCCAACTCCCATGAAGCCCTGCAGGAGTCCGAGGCACGGCTGCAACCCAGGGAGGTTGCCATCTAGAGTCCCAGGGGAAGTAACGCTCTGGCCACGCTTGCTTGTGACTGAATTTGAGTGTTGGTAAATATTTTCTTAATAGTTCTCTTAATTATTAATATTAATTGGAACATGTAACAATATGTCTCTTCCAAATGATGTCACAATTCAGAACAAACAAGAAGAAAAAAATTAGTTGTGCCACTGACTCACCACAAAAAAAGAGATACACCAATAAAACTACAAACACTACTTCACAAAATAAAAAGACACAGAAGGACTGGAAGCTGTATGGGGAAAAATTAGCCAAGTGCATCCCCACAGTAAATAGTACGCACTTCTATAATAGGCTAACAAAGCTCAACCTGTCCAGAAGAGGGAAAACATTTGCTGTAGAGTATGTGAGAGGATGGGTAGGAATGTGAAGACCCTTGAAAATGGCCTGTGTGGCAGTATACCAAAAAGAGACATATGCTGTGCTGATGGAATTTCTGATAATTAAGGGAGATCCAGAGGAATTGGCTTTAGAAAACTAGACACCAGGGTAGTGGTCCATTAATAATCTGGATCCCAAAGCTTGGGTTTTAGGAACAATGTTAAGAACATTGTGCCATGAAGGTCATGAGTAAAGTTTAACAATGCATTCAAACTGACAAATGGCAGCATAAAATTCTAGGAGGGAGGCAGAGGAATTTGTTACCCATAGTGGTGTAGAGAAACCAGGAGCCACCCAAAAGTACTATGACAATGACCAATCCTTAGAAGTGGCTTAAAGGAGAAGTCCAGAAGTGAACCCTGTTTGAGCCTTAAAACAGCCATACTTCAACAAGACCGTTCAAGTTTATTGTCACTTTTAACTCAAAGTTAGAAGAAAGGCAGTAGCAGGTTTTTGACAGATAGGAAGGGAGATCAGGCAATAAATCAAGAGATAGGAAAATAAGTAGAGCTTTGTAACAGTAAATAGGCGGCGTGAAGACTCAACTCTTCAGAACATTGATGATTTCAGCCTACGGTATGAGATGGAGAGACAAACCTGTTTCATTATTCTCAAAAATGCTTATACCTTGAGACATTCAGGTGGAAGCAAACAGCTTATGCACAATACCAGGCAATACTGAGCTTAAACATTGTTAAATAAAATACTAATTGAAATACAAAACTCGCAGATTAAATACCATCAGCGCCACAATCACCTTAACCCAGGTTAGAAGGATCAAATTCAGAAAGGCTGAAAAATAAATGACAGCTTTAATACAGTGTTCTTTCAGTCTCAGAGTGCCCTGAAACCTAAGGCTTGCTTACAGGAAGTCAAGCAGCATTGACTCCTAATAACTGAAAGTGGAAAACATTTGCCAACAGATTAACCTTGAGATCTGGAAAATTAAACATCCTGAAATTAAAATAATAAACAAATAACCTGAAAAATATAAAAAGGCACAAGACAAGAGCCTGTATGTCTCAATAAAAACACAAAGTTTACCATGAACAAGTATATTTTTGTGCTTTTTTTCATTCTTAGAAAATAAATACTGATATTACCCAGAATAATAATTATTAATATATTTCTACATTGGAATTCCACTTATGCTTATTTGAACTAAGAATGCTTCACACATCTTGTTCCCTGTGGTTGACAGACATTCCATGCAGGGTTGCTTCTAGCCTTGCTGCACTTGATGCTCAGAGGACAGGCTCTGGCACCAGCACCTCTAAACTGGATTGAAATGGTTAGATATTAATGGATGCTGGATGGTTCCTATATCTACCCTTAGAAACCAAGTGTGCTCACCAAATGCAAGTCTGTTTAAAGAAACTCAAAACAATGCAAAATAACTCAAATATAACACATGAACCCAATTCCAAGACACACCAAGCAGCATTACAGAAAAAAAAAAACCAAACAAACAAAAAAAAATAAGCCAGGTACTGTGCTGTACTGCATAAAACTAGTATGGTGTGTAAACAATATTATTGTTTTGGTATACATCCCTTAAAAGAACAACATATTAAAAGTAAAAAAACATCAATCAAAAAACATCAATCAGTATAAACAGAAAATTAATAGAAAAAGAAAATGGCTAAGTCTTGAATATACAAATATATACAATCTTTGTTGTTCTAATATTACTTTAGGTTCATATTACTTAATGAGACCCGCTGCTAGAATGATCACTGTCTACATAAAACAATGGCTTGAGTGTGGTTACTTGGCAAGAGTAGCAATTTATTACAAATGACACGGTAGCATCCAAAACAGATCAAAACCTCATTCCAAACTGTGCTGTCGGATAAGAAGAACAATTATAGATGTCAATTTGAGATAAACAAGAAATCTACAGTTACAGTGGCAAATAGGGAAAAAGATATGTATAAGTCTAATGTAACTAGAATGCATGAATAAATCTATCCATATCATTGAAACAGAATTCATCAATCAGTACCCTAAACTTGTTTCTCTAATACAGGATTGTGGAAAGTCAGTGCCTGTACTGGCAGAAGCTGGTGCAAGGAAGGAACTAAAACCTGACATGTTGACACCTGGTAATGCTTAAGTATACACAAAAGAGAGGGGCAATATGGAATTGCAGAGCATGCTTAAGAATGTGTCTTTGAACTTACAGTGTAAGGAAACTACGGCAATACATGGAAAACTGATAAAGTCAAATCAGACTGCATGATTCAAGTTTGAATACACTTTGAGCTGCAATGTGTAAGAAGAGCACCTCAGGAGTGATCTAAAGAGTCCCTGCTGTCTCTGGTGTTAGCACAGATGCCTGGCCCATTTAAAGAATATATGAAATCAGGTGTGAACAGATAGTAGAGGCTAATGATGTGCTGTTGTCCGATATCCACGGTACTTTATAGAGAAGACTTGACACCAAAGAATAACCCACGCGTATGCACGAAGTGAACACCAGGAAGTGTTTAAAAAGACTTCCCAACCACGACTGCTAAATATAAGTAACTTCCAGGAGTATTTAATAATCTAACTGAATGAAATAACCTAAAGGAGAATGGAGACATTATTCAATAAGTTTTAAAAATTCCCTTGATGAAAGATGACAAAAAACAGTTTTCTAACTAGAACTGAAAGTGCTACATATATGTATAAATTAAATCACAAATAGTTCAATTAGCATCACTTTAACAATGAAAGACTGAAGTTAGGATATCATGCTGTGAAGATGAGTTTCTTCAATAGAAGGTAGGAAACACTGAAGAAGCTATGCTAGGGAAATAATATATGATTCAGTATCAACTTTAAGCAGGTCAGCAATCCAAGCTACTTTTTATTGTAAAGCACTTTCATGTTTTTATCATGTTATGATATTGAACTATACAAATAAATGTTGTTCATAATTAGACTAAACTGGCTCAAGAATATGTCCAGTTTTAACAATATTTGCAGAGTCTAAGTTGAAATTTATGGTCCATAAATGATATTGGAACAAAAATGATAAGTAGAAAACCTGTTTTGAAAGTTTTTGGAAAATGGACAATATACTGTACGTATACGAATCTCTTGAGCAATACTAATGTTTGTGGTGAGCCATCTTTATCAGTGAGAAAGCAGAGGCATTTTATTAGTACAACTGTCACAAACATGCGAATGGGAGGCAGCTAAAGGGCCTGAATAATGACAATTCCACACCAGTCCAGGGGGGTGGCGAGGTGCACTGACTTTCTCTCTCTCGATCCTCTGCACACCATTCACATTAAATCTCACAGGGTTCCAGCGCCCATGAAGATTTCACTTCTGGTTCTGGTGCCCTTGATGACATCACTTCCGGCCACGATCATGTCATTTCCGGTCTCGGCCTTTAAGCCACCATCTTTACATACTTGAATCATTTCTGTTTTGGACTTGAACCTTAACACAATTCAAGAAATCATACCCATTTTGCAGTCACGGCATGTTATATGGGTGGCTGCCCCAAACCTTTGTGAGGTCTCTTGTCAATTGTTGTTACAACAATTATATACTGTATGTAATGTATTATTATACAATAAGCACTGTTAAATTTTTAGTCAAGCTTCAGGCTTCATTTTAGTTTTTACAATGTTACAGTAAAGAAAGAGTTTATATATAAAACATATAATTTCCAAAAAAGTCTCAGTAAAATCCTAGTACTCTGGCAGACTGTCTTTCCAGGCCTACAACAGGTCAGGAGCAATTGAACACTGATGAATCCAGAATTTAAAAATGGATGCAATCAAAGAGAAACAGCAAGAAACACTTGTTGAAATGGATAGTCACATTCAGCAACAGTTTTTGTTCCCCCTAAATTCTTCCCTTCGTACTTGCCTAAATATCTCCATGTGAAATTAAACAGCTTTAATCAGAAAATGAGAATAGAATAGTGAATAACACATTTTCCTACAGCATTAAACTTTAATATTTACTGAGAAAATATTAATTTAAGGATCTACATGTACCTTATTGCAATGTAAAATGATGTAGCCCTAGTGAATTTTACATACACATTTGTATGAATTTTAGTAATTTTTTAATTCTATTACATGATAGCCTTACAAAAGGGCTCATCTTACCCAGAGTATATTTTGACAATGTACTGAAATATACCGTATTTCAATAATTGGGTTTTCCCAGTCTACCTGTGGAGATTGCCAAGGTATCTGAAACCCTGCCACAAAAATGGAATGAACTGAGTCAAGCTTTTTCTTATTAGGTGCAATAGACTAATTTTTTTTGGCTAAAGGAATATGATTTAGCTTTTAACGTCAAAACTTGAAAAGTAAATTGCAGTATTCTTCAAAAATAAATCATAGTACTTAATATTTTTAAACACAAAAAAAACAACAGTATTACTTCATTGTGATCCAACTATTGGAATAAAATAATATCATGGACTGCCGGTGGGTTGGCACCCTGCCCAGGATTGGTTTCCCTGCCTTGTGCCCTGTGTTGGCTGGGATTGGCTCCAGCAGACCCCCGTGACCCTGTGTTCGGATTCAGCAGGTTGGAAAATGGATGGATGGATAATATCATGGAGTCTGAGGCAATCCCTCCCTGACCTTTGCTTTTTCAGCACTCCTTATACCCACACATTTCATTTATAAATGGATAGCTTATATACACAAATATGTCAACCCCTAACTTTTTTCATTCTCCAATCCACTCAGTTCAGCTCAGGGTCACAGAGATTGGTTCCTATATTACTTGCTCCTATTATAATTTATACAAGATGCACCAAATCACCAAACCAGGAGTAATTCCTTTCATAAAGTTGACCATTTAGTATGATGTTGATTGTTTAAAGAGTTGTTTTTAGATCCTTTGAGGTTGACCTGTGTCCTTGGAGACGTCAATGAACATCTTTTGGGCAGAGTGTGGGCTGAACTTAGTGCAAATAGCATTCTGAAACTTCTACTGTCAAGGCCAGAGAGTGACCACAGTGTTCACATCCTCTAATTCTCCTGCAATGTAAAGATACACTATGAGAAGTCAGAAATACAGTATATGCCTGTAATGGTGCCACCTTCCAAACAACTCCAGCTGATCAGAAAGAGAACAGGCTCTTTACTGGAGCTGAAATTTACAAATGGAAAGAAGTGCTTTTATTTTATAGATTTATGTGCACACATTCACATTCACCTTTTATAGGAATATTCGGCACAGTTACAAGCAGTTTTACAGATTACGAATTGCAGCACAAACATGCCTCCCTTCACACCCTGCAAATTGTTCTGAGCTCACCCTGTTGTAATCTGATAAATGAGAACTCAACAGGAGTTCCTTGTCTGTCTTAAAACTCATTTTCCATCATCACCTCTGAAATACTGACAATAAAAAAGGCAATGAAAGACAACTTTCAAAGTTTAACATCTGAGATTGTGAGGGTATACCAGAATTTTTTACTTTAAAAGAAAACTTTTATACCCAAAGATATATTCTGACAAAGATATTCAAAAAAAGTTAAATGTATCATAACTTTAGGAAACAACAGTTGAGTTTATTTAAAGTTTAGATGAATGCCTTTACTTCGCAAGTATCCAGGAATCCCAAAAAAAAGTACAAAAATCAGCAAAGATTTTAATCAATGGCTTGGAGTAGATTAACACACAATCCAGGACTGGTTCCCTTCCTACAACCTAAAACTAAGTAAAGCGAGTTCAGTAAATTGATGTTAAGTATAAAAAAAAAAAAAGAAATTCACTTGGGGTCTTTTAAAATCCTCCTTCAAATATTAATTTTATTTATTCATGTACATTTCTTGAACATCTTTCTTGGTTGACGTCTGCTTTGTTCTTCCCACCTGAAGACAATGAAGTTGTATTTTTATATTTACAAAAATGGTGAGATATAATCAAAGAGAGAGACATGAGATGTTGGGAGCAAACACTGATAGCGTGTTGTCACACCCGCCACATGATGAAGCACCTGGATAGGGACCTCAATGCAGCGGGTGACACGTCAGTACCCACATTGAAACAGTGTGAGATTTTTTTTTTTTTTTTTTAAGGAGGCTGGAGTACCACCAACCCTCAAGTTTTCCCTGTAAGAAGGAGGACCTGATTAAGGATGCATATTAATAACATACCCAGGACATAGGCCCAATGGAGTAGAGACACTTCTGGCATTTGCAGGATTCTTACCGGCAACCTTCCGAACTGCCAGTGCAGATCCCTAGCCTCAGAGCTACCACTCTGCCCCGCATCAAAGAATCCACTAAAATGAGTATACATTCTGCATTTAAAATGCACACAAAGAAGAGCAAACTTGCAGTCTCAAAAGATTAGTAAACTGTAAATCAGTTACTGTCAAGTAGATAAGATAGATAAAACTGGAATATTCTGTATGGTGTATTGGGAGAAAATGCATTTTACCCTAATTTACAGTACATACTACAGAGAGAAC
The DNA here is from genome assembly GCF_900747795.2 of Erpetoichthys calabaricus. NCBI lineage: Eukaryota > Metazoa > Chordata > Cladistia > Polypteriformes > Polypteridae > Erpetoichthys > Erpetoichthys calabaricus. The sequence goes on along the minus strand of NC_041397.2, from coordinate 229,150,339 downwards.
AATTCTTACCTAATGATATAAAACTTAATTCATATTAAATTGGCAGAACAATACCATCTTATGGGGCAGGAAGGTCAGGGATTAATGAAGGGTTGAGTTCATGTCCTGAAAGAAAGTGACTTGCAGTACAACTCATGGCCACACTCATCAGTATATGGTCCCTCATTTTATGTCAGTGGTGATAGTTTGCTGGGAGTTGCTGGAAAAGTTTAATCCTAAATCCACAGAATTGCATCCAATCACATTGCTTTGAGGAGGAACTTTAAATACTTGCCCATTACAACTTGCCAAAGACGTGAATTTTAATCATCTATACTTTTAACACTACTGTAAATATTTTGAAAATGTCTTCAGTGAGAGGGAAATTTACCTTATTTTTCTTTAATTTCAACCTGTTGTCTGAGCATTTGAACACAAAAAGTGTATTTTCATCATTAGCAGTATCTAAATGCCATTTCCACATAATGAGGAGCTCTAGATCCCAGCATGACTGCTTTAAAAATATTATTTACTAACTGAAATACCCAGCGTTGCCCGGGGGGAGGAAAATAAAGTGTTTTTTTTTTTTTTAATTGTTTGAAAAAAATATAATTAAAAAAAAACCCCACAACTTTAAAAATAAAACTAAATTAAGCAAACAATGAAGAGCTCAGTAATGTGCTTGTCTTGTGGTGGTTGTATGTATTTTATCATGCAGTTGATGCTCGGAAATGGCCCACTCTATTTAATTTTCAAAAGCAACAGGGGGCGTTGTGGTGCTCAAACATAAAGAATGCTGGCAGTCACCTTCAGTTCACCCTCTGGTGGTCGTTCCGAGTGTCAACTGGATGATAACATGCATACAAGACCACAAGATCACCCCCACCCTACCCAGAAGGGGGTGGGTTAGGGTGTAGATTTTCACCCTACAGTATTTTTAATCGGACCAATGCAAAACATGTGTACCAGTTTCATGAAAATTCGCTCCAGCCATTCAGATGTAATGCTAGAACATACATACATACACACACACATACACTGACATTTATATATACAATTCAGTACTGTACAAAAGTTTTAGCCAGGTGTGAAAAAATGTTGTAAACAAAGAATGCTTTCAAAAATGGAAGTGTTAATCATTTTATTTTCATCAATCAACAATGAATGCAGTGAATGAACAAAAAAAGAAATTCTAAATCAAATCAATATTTGGTGTGACCACACCTTTGCCTTCAAACAGCATCAATTCTTCTAGGTACACTGCACACCATTTTTGAAGGAACTCGGCTGGTAGGTTGTTCCAAACATCTTGGAGAACTAACCACAGATCTTCTGTGGATGTAGGCTTCCTCACATCCTCCTGTCTTTTCATGTAATCCCAGACACACTCGATGATTGTTGAGAGATCAGGGCTCTGTGGGGGCCATACCATCACTTCCAGGGCTTCTTGTTCTTCTTTACGCATGAAGATAGTTCTTAATGACTTCGGCTGTATATTTGGGGTCGTTGTCCTGCTGCAGAATAAATTTGGGGCCAATCATATGCCTCCCTGATGGTATTGCATGATGGATAGTATCTGCCTGTATTTCTCAGCAATGAGAACACCATTAATCCTGACCAAATCTCCAACTCCATTTTCAGAAATGCAGCCCCAAACGTTCAAGGAACCCTCCACCATGCTTCACTGTTGCCTGCAGACACTTCATTATTGTACCGCTCTCCAGCCCGTCGACGAACAATCTGCCTTCTGAGCTACAGCCAAATATTTCAAATTTTGACTCATCAGTCCAGAGCACCTGCTGCCATTTTTCTGCACCCCATTTCCTATGTTTTCGTGCATACTTGAGTCGCTTGGCCTAGTTTCCATGTCGGAGGTATGGCTTTTTGGCTATACTCTTCCATTGAAGACCACTTCTGGCCAGACTTCTTCGGACAGTAGATGGGTGTAACTTGGGTTCCACTGGTTTCTGCCAGGTTCTGAGCTGATGGTACTGCTGGACATCTTCCGATTTCGAAGGGTAATAAGCTTTATGTGTCATTCATCTGCTGCACTAAGTTTCTTTGGCCGACCACTGCATCTACGATCCTCAATGTTGCCCGTTTCTTTGTGCTTCTTCAAAAGAGCTTGAACAGCACATCTTGAAACCCCAGTCTGCTTTGAAATCTTTGTCTGGGAGAGACCTTGCTGATGCAGTATAACTACCTTGTGTCTTGTTGCTGTGCTCAATCTTGCCATGACATGAAATTGTCTTCCACAACCTCACCTTGGTAGCAGAGTTTGGCTGTTCCTCACCCAGTCTTAAGCCTCCTACACAGCTGTTTTCTGTTTCAGTTAATGACTGTGTTTCAACCTACGTGTGACATTGATGATCATTAGCACCTGTTTGATATAATTGCTTGATCATACACCTGACTATAATCCTACAAATTCCCTGACTTTGTGCAAGTGTACCTATAAGAATTGATGCTGGTTTGAAGGCAAAAGGTAGTAACACCAAATATTGATATGATTTAGATTTTTCTTTTGTTCGCTCACTTTTTATTTTGTAAATTGATAACAATAAACAATCATTATTTATATTTCTGAAAGCATTCTTTCTTTACAGCATTTTTTCACATCTGCCTAAAACTTTTGCACAGTACTGAATGTATATAATTGGTTCCTGCCTCGTGCCCTGTGTTGGCTGGGATTGGCTCCAGCAGACCCCCGTGACCCTGTGTTCGGATTCAGCGGGTTGGAAAATGGATGGATGGATGTATATATATATATATATATATATATATATATATAGATATATATTCACGGCATTCGAAGTCTGTGTCACAATCTGATTGTATGGGTGGTTACCATAGATATATATATAGATTCTTTTTATCTGTACATATTACAAATTGTAATATATAACTATATAACTATAACTGCACATTTTCAATAGTAGTTTATCCTCTATATTTAAACACTAAGGGCATCTTAACTAAAAAGTGATTAACACAAGTACCTCATTAATTTAGAAGCCTGGGATCAAATCCCACATCAAGTTACTGTTTGTAAAATTTGGCACATTCACCTGGATACTCCAGTTCTCCTTATACATTCCTAAGATGTGGATATTTACCTCACTAGCAATTCTAAACTGACATGTTCTGAATCTGAGTATGGATGCGTACAACAGAGAACACTATGATGAAATGGCATCCCTCCTAGGAATAATTTCTTTCTTGCACACAAAAATTGGTAACAATGAAATTGATTAACTTGGATAGAGACTGCTATGTTTATGTTATAAAAAAATTAACATATTAAAAAATGATAGAGGTCCTGAAACTAATTTTCCATTTTAAACAAGAACACAAAAGACCTTTGCTGTTCTTGGTGTCAACGTTTAAATCCTGATGCATGCTTAATAACAGAAAGCAAAAATGAATTGTTAAAATCAAAGATCTCATTGGGTGGCCATACATCTCTCAGTCACTTATAGACTCAAATAAACTGAAGTTTGAGATGTCCAAATAACTACAAGGAGTCAATGAATAAAAAGAACAGGGCAAATACAGAAAATACATGCCCAGCACCACGTCCAAGTGCCTATTTTTAAAAATGAATAGTATTATTCAATAATAAAAAATCCTTCTCAGTTAACTGTATAGGGTGGTCCAGATCTAATTATGCAATTTTCATTATGCTATAAAAGTTTATTACATAGAGAATTCACAGCAGCTGCCATGCACATAGAGATTTCACTTAAAATTCTTTTTGTTGCTGATAGATGGCAGCACCTGCCCTGCATTCGAAAATGGCGGGGAGATGGTTGTCAGTCGAACAGTTGCATAATTAGATCTGGACCACCCTGTATATTCTAGAATAGTAGGATTATTTTCCAAAACAGAAGATATACAATATTTGCAATTTTCCACTGTACCCTGTCTCTTAATCAGAGGAGGGTTTTCCTCCTCTTTTAATTGAGCAATACACTGAAAAACACTTCTTTTCTCATGAAAAGATGTTCTAACATTTTAGCCACAGAAGAGCATTCACCGACTACGTGGTTTGTTAACGTTTAAATACAATTTTGAACGAGGAGACTTTTTGTGAGCATCAAGTCTGTAAAACGTCTTTCACAGGGTTTATTGCTATTTTCACCTATTTCTGCTCATTCGGCTTGGTCATTTGTTTAAGGGACTGTTAGATAGAAAAAGAGGGAGTAAAGAACTTATGAAAGACAGAATAAAAACACCTGTATGTACTGTATATATGCAGACATATGACTATGGTAGAGATACAATCTGGCAGCAGTTGTCAGCAGAAATATTAACAGAATATTTGATTTTTCTGGATCTTACTTGCTGAGGGATGTATATTTTTATCAATTTGACAGAATTTAGCTTGTGGGTAATACAAACAGAGTGCTGGAATTTCAAATTTCTTTGAGGCCTTGACAAAAAATATAGTTTGCATATTCTTAAATAATTCTGAATAGAATGTAAGATGATCTATGAACTATAATAAAGTATCTATCTATCTATCTATCTATCTGAACAAGCAAATTTAATTGAATAAGTGTAGTTAAAGGTAATATCAACCATTAGCACAAGGCCAGGGTAAGATCAAATACATGAGTGTTGAAGCTTAAAAGGCCCCCCACCTCACTACTCTTACTAGGGACATGCAGCTGTTGAAGCTAATAGAATTGGTAAGAATAATTCTCTCCTGACTATGTAAAAAGTTATTCTAATTAGTCTCAACTGAAGTATTTACAGCTTCTACAAAATACAGTAATCCTTTGAGATTCCAGGTAGATTGGAATAGAGGACACTATATTTTGGGCCCATACAGTATATTCTAAGTTTATCGCACTAAATAAGTTGCAAAAAGTTGTGAGAAACCAGAGATAGAATGAGCAATCAAATCATGTGTGAGAGGCTGGCTGCTGAGACAAAGATACTTGGCTTCCCCCAGACAAAGTGCATAGCCCAAAAGTTCTTTAGTTAACTATACCTTTACAAAATGTAACCTATTATAATGATTGTGTGTTTATCTTTATAATACCCTCATCTTTCATCAAGCTGCCCTTGCAGCAACTGCCAAAGTTTACCAAAATGATGCAGTACTTGCAGGGTTGCTGGTCGAACCCGGGTTAACAACGGCTGCCACCAGTACTGTAAGCCAACAGGGTGCTGTCAGAAATTGGGCTACTGTTGGCCAAAGAAGAAGAAGGAGAAGAAGAGGGGAGAGATGTGTCCGGAGGCAGGAGGAGAGGAGGAAAGTAAAGATAGTGGAACTGAGGGTAGGAACTTTGAATGTTGGCAGTATGATTGGTAAGGGGAGTGAGTTAGCAGATATGATGGAGAGAAGGAAGGTTGATATATTGTGCGTGCAAGAGACTAAATGGAAGGGGAGTAAGGCCAGGTGGATTGGAGTTGGATTCAAATTGTTCTATCATGGTGTGGATGGGAGGAAAAAATGGGGTAGGAGTTATTCTGAAGGAACAGTATGTCAAGAGTGTTTTGGAGGTGAAAAGAGTGTCAGGCAGAGAAATGATTATGAAGCTGGAAATTGGAGTGTGATGATGAATGTTGTTAGTACATATGCACCGCAAGTTGGGGTGTGCAATGGGTGAGAAAGATGATTTTTGGAGTGAGTTGGATGAGGTGATGAACAGTGTACCCAAGGGACAGAAAGTGGTGATTGGAGCGGATTCCAATGGGCATGTTGGTGAAGGGAACAGTGGAGACAAGAAGGTGATGGGTAGGTATGGTGTCAAGGAGAGGAATGAAGAAGGTCAGAGGATATTGGATTTTGCCAAATGGATGGACATGGCTGTGGTGAATATGTATTTTAAGAAGAGGGAGGAACATAGGGTTACTTACAAGAGTGGAGGAAGATGCACACAGGTACATCCTATGCAGAAGAGTTGATCTGAAGGAGACTGAAGACTGCAAAATGGTGGCAGGGGAAAGTGTAGTTAAGCAGCATAGGATGGTGGTCTGTAGGATGATGCTGGAGATCAAGAAGAGGAAGAGAGTGAGGGCAGAGCCAAGGTTCAAATGGTGGAAGTTGAAAAAGGAAGACTGCAAGGTTGAGTTTAGGGAGGAGGTGAGACAGGTACTGGGTGCAGTGAAGAGTTACCAGACAGCTGGGAAACTACAGCAGATGTAGTAAGGGTGACAGCAAGAAGGGTGCTTGGCATGACATCTGGAAAGAGAAAAAGGAAACCTGGTGGTGGAATGAGGAAATACAGGAGAGTATACAAAGGAAGAGGATGGCAAAGAAGAAGTGGGATAGTCAGAGAGATGCAGAAAGTAGACAAGAGTACAAGGAGGTAAGACGCAAGGTGAAGAGAGAGGTGGCGAAGGCTAAAGAAAAGGCGTATGATGAGTTGGTCCAGATGACATACCTATGGAAGCATGGAGGTGTTTAGGAGAGATGGCTGTGGAGTTTTTAACCAGATTGTTTAATGGAATCTTGGAAAGTGAGAGGATGCCTGAGGAGTGGAGAAAGAAGTGTACTGGTGCCGATATTTAAGAATAAGTGGGGATGTGCAGGACTGCAGTAACTACAGGGGAATAAAATTGATGAGCCACAGCATGAAGTTATGGGAAAGAGTAGTGGAAGTTGGTTATGAAATGAGGTGATGATTAGTAAGCAGCAGTACGGTTTCATGCTAAAAAAGAGCACCACAGAAGCAATGTTTGCTCTGAGGATGTTGATGGAGAAGTATAGAGAAGGCCAGAAGGAGTTGCATTGCGTCTTTGTGGACCTGGAGAAAGCATATGACAGGGTGCCTCGAGAGGAGCTGTGGTATTGTATGAGGAAGTCGGGAGTGGCAGAGAAGTACGTAAGAGTTGTACAGGATATGTACGAGGGAAGTGTGACAGTGGTGAGGTCTGCGGTAGGAGCGACGGATGCATTCAATGTGGAGGTGGGATTACATCATGCATCAGCTCTGAGCCCTTTCTTATTTGCAATGGTGATGGACAGGTTGACAGACGGTAGACAGGTAGACAGGAGTCCCCGTGGACTATGATGCTTTCTGATGACATTGTGATCTGTAGCGATAGTAGGGAGCAGGTTGAGGAGACCCTGGAGAGGTGGAGATATGCTCTAGAGAGGAGAGGAATAAAGGTCAGTAGGAACAAGACAGAATACATGTGTGTAAATGAGAGGGAGGTCAGAGGAAGGGTGAGGATGCAGGGAGTAGAGTTGGTTAAGGTGGATGAGTTTAAATATTTGGGATCAACAGTACAGAGTAATGGGGGTTGTGGAAGAGAGGTAAAAAAGAGAGTTCAGGCAGGGTGGAATGGGTGGAGAAGAGTGTCAGGAGTGATTTGTGACAGACGGGAATCAGCAAGAGTGAAAGGGAAGGTCTACAGGACGGTAGTGAGACCAGCTATGTTATATGGGTTGGAGACAGTGGCACTGACCAGAAAGCAGGAGAAAGAGCTGGAGGTAGCAGAGTTTCATTGGGTGTGACGAGGATGGATAGGATTAGAAATGAGTACATTAGAGGGTCAGCTGAAGTAGGATGGTTGGGAGACAAAATCAGAGAGGTGAGATTGCATTGGTTTGGACATGTGCAGAGAAGAGATGCTGGGAAAATTGGGATAAGGATGCTAAGGATAGAGCTGCCAGGCAAGATGAAAAGAGGAAGGCCTAAGCAAAGGTTTATGGATGTGGTGAGAGAGGACATGCAGGTGATGGGTGTAACAGAACAAGATGCAGAGGACAGAAAGATATGGAAGAAGATGATCCGATGTGGCAACCCCTAACGGGAGCAGCCAAAAGAAGAAGAAGAATCACAAGGACTGACCTGTACATGTTCAAATCATTATTTTCTTTATGTATTGGTTAAATATCTGGTATAGGTACATCTGGTATAGGTATAGCACAATAGCATCTTTTGCTTCTATTTTTTAATTTTTTTTTCACTGCAGCACTAGGCTCTCGTTTTGAATAACTGTTCATGTAGACGTTTTGTTCTTTAATGCACAGTAACAAAACCAAATGTACAATTTCATAAAAGTAACCCCATTAGACATCTGCTCTGATCATGCACGGCTTATATTAGCCAAACAGGACTCATTTTATTTTTAAATCTTTTTATTTACTTCTGATTAGATGAGTTTACAACTGAGAGGATCAAATTTGAGCAGGGGTATGTGCTGGATACCAGATTGCTTTAAGAGCCTCTACAGTCGGTAAAAATATGAACTTTTTCTGTTGTTGTATACTTTTTTTTTCTCTTGCAAATGTAAAGTCCCCTTTGCAAGCAGGGCTCCAGGGTGTGTGCTTAAGTCACCACAATGGTAGATCCAGCCATTCATTAATATACTGCATGTAATGGTTGAGTATTTTGTTTTAAATTGCTAAATGAATCATACTACTCGCAATCATAAAATATTAACACAATGATAAAAGTATTTCACAGCAAGGAAAAATATTTTTACAGAACTGAAATGATACATATTGAGTTTGCCAAACAATTTTCAAAAGAAGAATAAGGATCATTAATGCTTCCAAACAGTATAGTAACAAGTGAGATACTCCAACAAATTCAAAGCACTACTGGAATAAAGAAGAATGTCATTCTAAAAACTAAATGAGCACGACTGCAGTTGTTACACTATTTGCCTTCAATAGCAACTGTCGAATAAGTAAAAAAAAAAAAAAAAAATATACAAGTTGAAGTAACCACTCTCAAAGTAGAATTAAAACAGTAAAGTAATTTGTAGCTGAGGTTACACGGAATATTTCTGTTTTTTAAGACAGATGATTTAAAAAATGTGTACAGCATGTTGTATTCAGGATACCTCAATAAAAATGGAACTGTGGCAACAAAGCTCTTTGAAGAATAAAGAAATCATGTTTCAGCTTAATCTGTCTATTGGGAGCTGAACTGTTTCATATGGACAGACGGACAGACATGACCATCACAGTGGCAGCTTTTAGCATTATATGTGAACACACCTAAACTAGACAACCACATTTGGAACTGTGAGTATCTGATTATTTTAGAAAAATAATATGAATGTTTCAAAATTTCAACAACTAATGTGCAAGACCTGTTCTTCTTCTTCCTATTAATCTTTTTCCACTTCTATGTGGGTCCGATGTGTTTGATCAACCTCCTTCTCAGTCAAACCCTTTTCCAGTAAGAAGGCTTTATTTTGTCTCATCTTATGAGGTTGTTTGCTCTGTACATTAATGTTTAATGTTTAACATAATATTACACTTCAAAAGAAGGATGCAGATTAATCACCGATGTAACTGACTTTGAAAACAAATTAACTGTTTCTTGCAAGATGGTAACTACTTTATCTTTCTAGATAAACTGAAACCATTCAACTTCAGTCAGATCCTCTCAGGTAACTTATACCAACATTGAAATGAACAAGTCTGTCTACTGATGGATATGTCTCAGATAAACTGACAAGCAATGGAGAAAAAAAGGTACAATGGTGTGAAAGAAAATGCTATTGTATTATTATTAATTGCATGTAAAGGTTACAACCTATGAATCTCTAGTTTATAAAAAAAAAAACAATAAATAAAACCAAAAAAAAATGGAAAAATAAAACTGTGCCGAAGTAAGCAATTTTGATCATTGGGAGCAAAACATCACGCTCAATACGTTTCAAAACATTTTTGCACAGAATTTTGGAAATGCTTTGAAATGTTTTATGTAGCATCTTTCTATAGTGAACATCACTTTACTAGTGTATGTAACGATCACATATATTTTTTTATGCAAGTGAACCAGCACAAGGTCACATAGTATCAGTGTTGTGCATGAACTAGTTCAAAAGAGCGCGTTCATTGAACAAGCTAATTTTTCTAAGAATGGTGAACTTAACGTAACGTATTTGCAGGTGAAGAACTTGAACGTGAGCTAGTTCAGTTTTATGTGACATTCTGGATCTGGCTTAAGTCCAGATTAAACGTTTTGCCTTACCCTGTAATGTAGGGGTGGAGCTAAATCTGAATATGGTATTCAGATAAGCATAAATAGTGGATTTTTACAAATATTTATGTTGTACTAATTTTTTTTGCCATTTATTTGTATTCAGAAAAAATAATGTTAAATCAAATGTCTGTGTTTGCCTGCTTGTGCTTAAGCTGTTCCCCCACTGACACAAGCACGTGGTGAAGCTCTGCTTTCGCTTTTAGGAAAACGTTGTACTTCGAAAGGCCACTTTATATTTTTCCCCGCTGGACATGCAATATGTGACACGAATTTTGACCGGCAGCGTAATAGGTTAGTTCATCTACACTTTGGTTCCACAGTCACCATTTGTGTCACACAGTTGGAAATAGAGCGGTAATTTATATTTATACTTGCATCTATTTCATTTCTTTTTTGACTGGGAGGATATTAGCATATATGGTTATACATGTTTGTTGCTGGGTATAACTCAATAAAGTGAATTTAAATAAAAAAGTCTTCATAATTATTGTATTGTATTCAAGAACACTGTAATAGCCTACTATAAGGCAAAAAAGTAGACTAACTGGCCATTTATTCTCACTCCTTAAAAAATACAAAATGAACTGAACATGAACTAGTTCAAAATTGAAATGGTGACTATGTGAACTGAACTTTGAGGTAGTTCTTGTGGAGCAATCAAATCAGCAACCTCTTTTTAGAGTTCATCTCCATTGCTACTATACTACACAACCTGAAGTGCTGCTTGATGGATGATTGTTGTGTGTATGCACTTCACACAACTAAGAGTGTCTATACAATTTATTTCCATTGCCTGTCCCTAGAATTACCATCACCTTGTCTTAATTTATAGACAAAGACTCTCTTGGATTTCCTTGTAATAACTTTCTGTAATGACTAATCCTTTCTAAAACTAAATGGGAATTATAAAAATGGTAAGGGGCTTTTTTATAAATTGATGTATATCACACATTTCTTCAATATTGTGCCTCTTCTTGTTCATGAAATAAATAAATAGAAATTGATCTTTTTGTTTATTTATTTATTTATTTTTACAAAAAGCAGGTTTTTTTCATAAATACCTATATGCAGTAAGAACATGATAACAATTCCCTAATAACACTGTATATGCAATGGTACTGTCCATATATGTGCAAGAACTCAATGATTGCCACATGACAGATTATAAACAAAACAATCATAGATTTAATATATACCAGGAAAGCTTAAAAAAAACTAAAAGTAATATATGGAGATTTGAGAGGCGACTGAAGCGCATATGTTTTATGGAAAAACCAGGTCAATAATTTGAATGCAAAAGAACAATGGGTATAGTCAGTGAAACTAATGTCCGATTAGTTTAAATTCCACTTCCTTTACAGGCTTCCTTCAATTTAAACTAATGGAAAAAATCTGAAGTCTGCATCTCAAAGCATGCCTATTAACAGTGATTAAAGTAGAAAGAAGAGAGAAAAAAGAGTAAACCCAACAGGGTTCCTGGTCCTTACTTACATGTTTTGCTTTTTGTGTCACTGAAACTCGCTGAGAGACAACTACACTTGACCTGGGCAAGTGACCACTGTCCATTTCCATTCATAGTACTTGTGGTTACTTCAGGATCATGCCTTCTTCATAATGGCAGGCCCAAGAAGTTTGAAGGATGTGAGGAAAAATTAATCCATGCTAATATTCATGCAAATGGATCAGTCTGTCTTGGAGGAGTTGTTGAAAATGCATTTTCTGCATCTTAAATAGTGCCTGAAAACTTCAATTGTCTCACATTCAAAATGAAAGTCACACAGGCCAATAATACCTTAAGTTTAAAATCCACAGACTACAATATACTTTTTACTAGCAAAATCTTAAAAGGCAAATCTTAATAGTTGTCTTATATATATATATATATATATATATATATATATATATATATATATATATATATATATATATATATATATATATATATTATAATAATTTGTAAAAGAATAATCCAGTTCTAGCTCATGCTGGGTCAGAAACTATGCAGGTAGCACTTGGTGCAAGGAGGGAAGCAATGCTATACTGGGCACCAATGTATCTCAAAGCACACACACACACACTAAAACATAATAATAATGCAATTAAATTGTGATATAAAAAGTTAAAAGTATCATAAGAAAAAGTTTAAATATATTCAAAGTTAGTGTATTTATGTATTTACAGTGGAAGCTAACTAAACACTTTTGTATACAGTTACACTATAACTGTACTACACTATCCTAAATACACTGTAATACACTATCCTAAAAAACTTTACATGGCTATGGCATAATCTAATATATATTAATGTTAATTAAATTATTAATTTTATATATATAGTGTTTACAGCAGAATCACATGCAGGATAAATTAAATTTCTAGGTCAGAGGTGGCAATTGAACCAGTAACCTTGTGATTTATCTTACATCATCCTAACCATTAAACCACTTTGCCTGCCTACAGAATAAGAAATCAACACACACAAAAAAAACAGAATAAATATATTTTAATTAGAAATAAGTGTGTAAGGTCAGCTGATGATCATAAATTGTCTCTGTGCGCATGTGAGTATGCAGGGACAAATTAGTGCTATATCCAGGATAGGTTTGTGCTTTATTGGCCCATTGTTACCTAGATAAACTTAGGCAACAGCAATGGAAAAAGCATGTTCAAAAATGAGTGGATGAAGTCTGATTTAGCAGACAGTTCTCTGCAGACAGTTATTACAAGAAAGTACAGGGAAACAGTCACAAAATAATAGATTCGGGAATGGCAATCTAGAAAGGAAATGAGTATAGATGGAACTTAGGCCTTAATTTAAAAGAAAGAAGCTCAGAATGAATGACTTGATTTTCTTGGCCTATGTGCAAATAATAATTAAGTGTTAATTTATGGTCCAGGGAGAAAGAAAAGACAAAGTCGTCTTAGTTTTTTCCGGGACTAAAAGAAAGAGGCACGCCACAAGAGTCTACATGAAATATAATGCAGCTGAAAGGTACTGGGAATGTTTAATACTCAAAATGATACGAGAGCCGGAACTGACACAATGCCTTAATTACATTCCTTTATTTCTGTTTTTGTATTTTAAACATAATTGGCCCCTTCTAATATAGTGTCACCTGTAACTTGATTCCAGATTTTTCTTCTCTTTTTATTTATATAAAGCTTAAACTTTAGTTTTAACAAATGGTTTGTTTTCTTATAATTTCAGTGGCACCAAACTTGCACTGATTAGTAATAAAACACTGCGGCATATTTGAATGCTTTCAAAGTATATGATCCCAACTTCTGGAGGGTAATGACGGATGAGGAGGCGTCCTCTCTTCACATCATTTGCTGGTGTAATTTTCCACTTTGTGGTTCTCAGATGTTACTGCCATGGGCCACAGGCCAACCTTTACAGTAGCATCCTCCTCAGAGCAGTTTTGTGCCAAAATAAAGAGTTATTCTGCAAAGGTTCTCATCATTCAGCAGAAAAATAAAATTTTAAAGGTACCATGCACACTGCACAAAACCAGCATGTGTTTCACTGCAAATCTTAAAATAAAGGTAACTCTTTTAATCAGATTTGAATTTAACACAAGTAATGAAAAAGTTATATTACTCATAGAACTGCTTTAACTGCTGATAGTGTTAAATTATTGTATTATAAAATAGAGCAAGTGCAACAAAATATTTTATATTTTTGAAGGAAATAATTATTGGTATTCAAGCTATTTGAAACAAACTGCATTTACTAGATTCTAATAAATGTAGCTATATTTAAGGGTGACACAAATTGAAATAAATAATACTACAGTCTTAAAACTGATTGTTAAGTATTTTCAAAAGATGGAAAATTCTTTCTGTGACTGAAGTACTCCATTCCGGCACTTTTATTTAATGTGAAGACTAAATTCTGTGGGTTCAAACTCTGGGTAAGTCACTGTTTGTAAGTAGTTTGCCTTTTTATCTCGTGTCCATGTGTATTGTTTCTTGGTTCTCTGGTGTTCTCTCACATGTATTTTCATCTCTACATTGACTGAGTATGAGTGACTATGTCTGACCAGGAACTGGTGTTCTTTCCAAGATTGTTTCCATCTTTGTGCTGCTGCTATAGGATCCAGTTCCCCACTACCTTGAGTATGATTATGTGTGTCAGAAATGGAATAATCATTTGACTATATACTGTGTTCTTGCTTGCTCCACATAATAATATGTTCAATGTGGAAGACCTTACATAAAAGTAATGGCTGTTAATTTAGTGAAATGTTCAATCTGAAATGTCCAGTCTCATTAAATCATTGTTGTGTTTGCCAAATTAACATTAACCATGGGATTTATCTAATGTTTGCTTTAAAATAGAATATTAAACAAAATTACGAGCTCAAACAGCTTTAGATCATATTTAAAGTCAGAAAAAGGCCATGTGAGTATAGGATGTACGAATATAAATAAAAAAGCAGCACAAAGATTACAACACATCTAGGAATGCATCTGACTATTTTTGAGAAAATATAAATGACTAAAATTGTTGTGTTGGACATTCAATAATTCAAATATGCAGGTTTAGCATTCCAGTTACATTTCTTAGCTGTGCAAGCTATTTTTACATACAATTACCTGCATTGCCCATTGTCTGTCGTTGTTTGCTAAGCAGTTAAATGAATCTGCTAATCAGCGAAACCAATGTTTATGATAGCATCTACTGCACAGTCCTGAAGCCTATTTATGTTTCAGTGGTTATCTTTTGTGATTTTGAAATGAACTTGATTTTTGCTGTGACTATGTTATTCTTATTGCTTTCATTTTGCTTCCCTCATGTCTCACGACTGGATTTAGTCCTAATGAATTTCCTTTGTTATGCTTGGGAATTTGCGTGCAGCTAATCCTTAGTGGCCACTCAGTAAATGACTCCGAACAAATGGTATCTAGCAGCTACTTAAAACTGAGGACTGCTCACCGTGCCTTGGGAAACAAAACACAGAATCATGAAGACAAGGAATTATAATCTAAAGATATAAATGTGAATTCATTCTCTTATCTGTAGATCTAGTGCAACTCAGTTGATGTTTAGCACAACCATGTAATATGTGAAGTTCTTTAAATGAATTGTCTTATTCTATTATTCTAAGTTTTAATAACATAACCAAAGAATAAATAACACTTTGCAGCAAGTAATGTTATAAAAATGTAAGAAATCACAAAGACAAAATATGCCTATTACCTAATGTTTCCAACCCTGTCCCAGAGTCCTGTGCCATGTCACCAGGAATAATGAGGATGCTGGCTTGCCATATTTGCACATGCAAATAAGGGTGTCACCAAATTATAAATTTAACAATAGAAAGCTGTAGAAGAAATTAAGAAGAGAAGCAGGGAAATTTCAGTTTTTAATAGAGTGGCTAGGCGCTTTGTTGATACATTACAAAAAATGTATAGGTTAAGCCGATTAATTTTTGATCTGTATTAAAGAATTATTACCATATATGAAGAAGCTGTGGGCCACTGTTCAAAGGAATATGTGATTTTTTTTGTAGTTTTACATAATATAACACAGTACCTTCCCACTGAGTAAGAAGGTTGGCCTTCTTCCAGTTGAGTAAGGTTAGATGACGTGCAGGCAATGTAGTACAGGATATCACAGTAGACGTATTGTTAAATAATCTATTCAAGTCTAGTGTTACTCCAAATAATAATAATAATAATAATAATGGTGTTAAAGTGATTTTGGAGTAATTTTAAATCCAGGACTATGAGATATATAAGCAAATATTCTTCCATAAAATGGTCCATAAAATATTCTTCCACACAAACTGTGTGTAGTTTTCCTAAAACATATGACTTAGTGAGGCTGGCGTTTGATAATATCTTTTGCAGTGAATATTTCTGATAATTAGTCAAGGTAAATGTATGTGGTGCACAAATTTGGCCTGAAATACACCATGCTTTGTACCATGAATTAAACACTTAGTCTCTAAACATGCTCCAGTTTACAAAATCAAAGAAGTCTTGCAGTTTTCCACGGCCTCTTTAGTTCACTATTGAATCTCTTCCTGGCTTTCTTGCTTGTAAGCTGGCATGAGAACTACTAACGGGTGAATAGATTGTCCAAGGTGAGAGTGTAAACATCTTTTATTGGGTTGTAGCAGTGACAATCTGTTAATATTGACAGTAAATACTGTATTCCTTAAGTTTGAAGTCTCCAGGATTAACCAATAATCCATAGAATGTAAACATTTGTATTTCGGAGTAGTGTTGTACAGATTGCTTAGTCCAACGTTATTGTTGGCATGCGGAGGAATGTATATAGCAACCATTAACTTCCTTGGAAGCTAAAAAGGATGACACTTGATCATTAAATACTCCACATAAGGTGAGGAGTTTTTAGAGATGATTTTATTATTTGTGTACCACTCATTATTTATCATAAAATATATGGCACATCCTCTGCTTTTGCAATTCCTATGAAAAACATAAAAGTAATCTGGCCACCTTGAAGTATCTGGTGTTTTTGCAGTTAACCATGTTTCTGTTTAACAAAATATACAGCAGTTTCTAATATCTCTCCGTGTAGCTAGTCTTCTATGTCATCTAATTTATCATTCAGTGATTACAAATTGGCCAGGAAAATGCTGGACAGATGAGACCTACTGCAGCAATGTTTTTACTGTCACCTAGATGGCACCTCTTCATTCCTGTTTCCTAGCTCTCTTTGTCCAGTCACTCATAGTGGAGTCATGCTGGTATGTTGGCTGTACTGTATATACATGTAAGTGATGACACCTGTTCTGTATAAAGTAGAATTCTGAATACTAATTCCCACGTTTAAAAAGGTTTGTTGATCATGCAAAATAATATATTTGAATCCAAGTTTGTACATGCCAATTAAACAAAAAAATGATACAAAATTAACAGTGTTAGGAAATCCAGAAAATTGCTATTCATTTCAAAAACATGTATTGTGTACTGTGAGTCTAGCAAAACAAATTTCATACAAGCATCTTATTGGTGCCCATTTTTGCTTTTATCTGAAATCTAGGTGGGTCAGATAGCAAATGCTTTGTTTTCTATGGTCGCACTTACTAGGATACATTAGAGCAAAGTTTCATTTACAAACTCACTCATGACAAAGGCATTACAAGTCTCACAGAAGACTTTTGACAATATTGCAACAAACCATTGTTTAAACTGTTGCATTTTTTCAGTCTCTTTCTGTGACACTGCATATTCAAATTGCAGCAGCACAAAAGGGAAAAGGGGAAACGTTCATATTACAAGTGAAGTGGTGGGTCAGTTGCAGTTAGTGTGAATGGTGGTATATATAGGATAGTGGTGTTTGATGGTGTTGAGATGCTGGTTAAAGATTAGCTAATTGTGCTGCTTAAGCTCAGACCACAGTCAAAGCTGACCAAATTCACTGCCTACTATGCACCAATATAAAGTAATTTGTTCAGTTTTATTCCACCTTTGTACATGGCCTGCATTTGTAATAACTTGGCAGTGATTGGTTTTCTCAAAATATTAGTTCCCAACTGTGCTGCATGTGACACCAAAGGAATGTGTTTTATTTGGTAAAGATAAGTAAGACTTAAGTTTGATTTAATGAAATTTCCATACATTAACAAAATCAGTATTTAAAAGATCACTAGTTAAGAAAGAGCTGTCTTTGTACATAAATTATCTGTGTTAGGAATTAACGCAGAATTTAAATAAAAAATTAGGTAGTTAATTTGTAAGCACACCAAAAATTTAGAGAGCAGTTTTTGGCTGGTATAATGAATGGACACATTTAAGTAATGCACTGTAACCTTGTTTTAAATGTTCATAATTCCGAATGTACTAGTCAAGCAGCAACAATTTCAGGTCTATTTTGTTTCCTGCAATGAACTAAGTGCAGTATACCAAAAATGTACAAGTCACATTGATTGGTAATTCTAAATTACCTGCTCGTGTGACCACACATGTAAAAATCATACATGCTGAATGCTGACATGTAAATACAAAAATGACCAGGAAATTGATTACTTATGAGCAAAAAGAGGCAAAGTCAGGGAAACAAAAAGGGTCAAATCACTGTTAGAAATAGGAGAGATGAGTAAACAAAACAAAAATCATAAATCAAACGTAATCAAAGAAACAGGCAAGTGGGTCCTAACGATAAATCTTCTTGGAAGTGCCTTTTAGCTTCGTCTAAACAAAGCAGGAAGTCTGGAGTGAGGATGTATTCAGGAATAGGTAAATAGTCAAAAAACAAAACAAAAGTCCTAATACTAGCTTGATTTTATTTCTTCTACCTATTGTGCTAGACCTTGTTTTAAGTAAAAGAGTACCAAAGCTAGGGCACAGGATTTTGTTTGCCACCATTTCATAGGGACAGAGTGATGACATCACAGGGTACTTGTCATGGGACTAGTCAAGGGGGTTGTTTCTACAAATAATATGCACCTGTGATACAAAATGGCAGTGCAAAACAGGAAATTCCGTCACACAATGACAGTGTGCTGACATCACAATCCTAAAATAAAAGAGTAAGACAAAATGGTGCAAAAATTGGAAAAATTAATGCGCCCAAGTGAGGATGTGAGTGGATCCTACAACAGACTGGCACCCTGTCAAGGGTAGATTTTTGCCTTTCTAGCAATCTGCCCCAATGACCATGAATTGGATTAAATGGGTTTGAGAATGTTTTGCTTTTCTATACTCTTAAATATTAGTTTAAATTAAAGACCTCAAAAAAAAAAAAACCCTTTCACTCAGGCTGGTGAAAATCTGAATGATCATGAGGTCACTACAACTAATCAACACAAAATCATCAACCAATGAAAACATAACCAATCCTTTATTATGTTGATCTTGAAATAGACTAAAATGGAGTACATACTGCAATACATTTGTTAGTGATTTGTTAAATAATAAAACCATGGCAATTAATGCTAATACTCTTTTTGAATGCCACCATCTACTCCAATTTCCACCCATATCCCAAAAACATGCAGTTTAAATTAACTACCAGTTCTGAAGATGAATGGTAAGAGTGAGTGTGAGAGGCTGCATAAGGATGCCTAGCAATGAATTAAAAGCAGACGCTGAATTAGTTCTTGCCTTGTGCTTGTGCAACCTAGAAGTGAATTAGGCAGATTTGATAGCGGCAGCATGAATTGACCATATTCTGTTCAGTTTCTCTTCCTGGTATCATGTAGATATCACTGCACTGATCAAGTTCTGCTCCTCTCCACATGACGACACATTTTAATGAATGGGAAATGTACACAGCAATGCTTACCTCTGATACATTAGATTGTAATATTTTACTACAGTTAGCAAACTTTCGTAAGTTTGGACTTACAGCATACACCAATTTTCTTTGCAGTAACCTGCTCCACAGTATAGTGGCATCCATGGAAGACAAAATGGTGGCATCCAGGGATCCATAGAAAACAATATGGCATTGAGAAAAGATGTAAAAATATTTTAACTAAATTAAATATCATTTTAATTCAAAAACTTATGAAAATTGAAATCATCATATTCCAAAACCTAGAATGGACACATAAAATGTCCTAAAAATATAAGTGAAAAAGGCAGAAAACTTTTAAAATGAAACTACTAAATAACTTTGAAATTTGAAACAAGAAAACAATTGACAGGCATGAACTGAAAAATAACAAACCAAAAAGTGGTTGCCTGACTCATATCCCTCCAAAGGCACAAAGTATTCTATAATGGAACCACTGTGACATGAACCCAGGATAAAATGCTTGAGCACATTTGTCCACATGTAACCTCAAAAGTCTAGTTTGTTTTAGTATGATCACTCTGTGCCGGTTCAGCTGTACTGTGCCCCAGCCTTCCTGGAAGAAATGGGCCCGAGTAAAGTTCAGTAGCAATCGGGAACAGTGTGATCGCTAAACATGCCCAAGCGAAGAAAATAGACTTGATGTCAATGATACAAAAAGTCAGAAAGAAAAAGCTGGCAAGAAAAGCTGCAAATTCCTTCCTTAACATCATTTGTCTCCGTAAAAATCTCTTACGTGCAGCACAATTAACAGCAAAACGCTGCATTACACACTCATAAATCTGTAAGAGGACAGAGTGTTTGTTATCCTGCCCTACAAGACTCCAAAACAACCACAAATAATTTTGACATGCACACTGTCACCCCATGTTCGAATCTTGTTTTGACTTTACATGAAGTCGCATTAATGAAACTGATAATAAGAGAGACTACTGAACTAAATGTTTTATTAAACTGTGGTTAATAATTAGTGAAACCAAAACACTTCAGTACCTGCTTAGTGCTCTCAGTAGGAGACTAATTTAGGATTGCTGCTACTTATGCTTGATCCATGGCCACCCCCTTCCCAGATATTTTGTAACCAAGGAAAAACACTTTGATTTGATGAAATACACATGTGTATACCTAACAAATTCTTACAGAGAGTTTGACTACAAGTGGCCACCTGAACAATTCTTACGTAGAGCAGGCACTTCAGTTTTCTTGTAGCTTTGGGCAATTGGACACAATGTGACCTCAGTTATCACAATAAAAGCATTATTTTTATTTAATTTTGAGCTTTTATTTCTTTAAACTTACAGCTTTTTCCAAGTTCATGGGTTTGTTGGTTGTTTTGGTAACAAGTGAACATAAAAAAGCCCCTTTCTTATATTTTCGTTCCTAATTATCCTAATTATTGTTCTACCATCTGTGTATCTATATTCTGTGCTAAACAGTGTGTGTGTGTGTGTGTTTGCGTGTGCGTGTGTGTGTGAGTGGGGGGGGGGTCACACTGAAGCAGCACTTCATAGCTCAGGAGAAAATGAAAACACACACACAAAATGTAATGTTGCCTACACAGTGTCCAGTAGCAGCATTACTTGAACATAAATGTTGCCCTCATTCTCTTCAGGCCTGAAAATGTCTCAGTTACTTTTTGATTAAACTTGAGCCATTTCAGTCACCAGTCTATTTTCCACTCACAGCATGGCCAATGCATTCAGCCTCTCCTGAGTTGGTGTTACTGAGAAAAATTTCATAATTTGTAGAAAAATACATAAGTCTCTAATGTTTGACAGGCCGCAGAACACAACAGATTACGAATTTGAAATTTAGGCTTCTTAATGGGTGGCAGATGAAACATTTAAAATAATGCATATTTTCGTAGTCACAATTAAGCTTAAACATACTTACTTCATATCACATATCACGTGTCATTATTTGTAATATAAAGTTAATATAACACAAATCTCACTTAAAACAACACGTTTAAAACTTTAAAATTCTGAAAAGTTACACAAGTTCCATTTGCGATATTGAAATAACACTTTTTAGTTTACTTATTTGTACTTATGGCAAAATAAACACATTCTTGTTGTTTTAAGTAAGTAAAAAAATTTTATAAAGTGCCTATTACAGACTCAAAGTCACAAAGCGTTGAACAATAAAATATAGAATAAATTAAATATTAAAATACAATTACAATATACAAAACACCCACAGATTACACAGAGTTTTTGAAGTTCCCTTAAATACACTGGCATTCTCAAGGTGCTCTTTCAACACTTCATCGAGAGAGGTAACAAAATCAACCAACCCACAGAAAATGGCAGGCTAATTGGAGCTCTCACTCTCAATATGGCCACACAAAGCCAATTCAAATCGACAAAATTTCACATAGTCTATTATTCTAGTGAAAATGTGTCGATTTTTGGTCACCTCTCCATTGTGTCTTCTAATGGCAATTCTGTACCCTTCATCTAGCTGTTCAGGAATAATAAGCAAGAGAAAAAAATGTGTCTAAATAGAGCCTGGATGACTGCGGCTTCTTTCATTCCACTTGCATTTTTCAGAAAGATATTTTAGGTTTCATACGTGTCATTGTCACAATGTTTCAGTAATAACATTTTGAAACAGCAAACGGAAAACAAAAAAAAAGGCATTTCTTACATCCAGTTAGCTAACTCCATTTGTCATAACAAGACAGTACGTCTTGGAAAAAACACCTCTGAGACTACCATCATGAACACTGGGGTTCCCCAGGGCTGTGTTCTAAGCCCCCTACTGTTCACCTTGTTGACTCACAACTGCTGTGCCAATTACAACTCGAATCACATCATAAAATTCGCAGACAACACAACAGTAGTGGGCCTCATCAGTAATGACGATGACTCCGTATACAGAGAGGAAGTCAATCAACTCATTGCCTGGTGTGGAAAAAATAAACTGGCACTGAATGTCAACAAAACAAAAGAGATCATCGTGAACTTCAGGAGAAAGCACATGCCACACCGGCCACTTACAATCCATGGAAACAGTGTGGAGTCAGTGAGAAGCACCAAGTTTCTGAGAGTGCACATTACAGATAACCTGACATGGACCACAAATACCACTTCTCTTGTCAAGAGGGCCCAACAGCGACTTCATTTTCTCAGAAGGCTGAAAAGAGCAAACCTTCCCTCTCCTGTCCTCACAACTTTCTACAGAGGCACTATAGAAAGTATATTGACCAGCAGCATCTCAGTTTAGTATGGTAGCTGCACTGTCGCTGAACAGAAGATACTTCAAAGAGTGGTGAGGATAGCACAGAAAATCATCGGGTCCTCACACCCATCTGTTCAAGAATTGCACTACTCATGTTGCCAGAGCAGATCCATTAAGATCATAAAAGATCCCACAAACCTGGCCCATGGGCTGTTTGAACTTCTGCCCTCTGGAAAACGTTACCGCAGTATGCACTGCAGAACAACCAGATTAAACAGGAGCTTCTTCCCTCAGGCCATCAGAATACTAAACTCTGTTAAATAACCTTTGTCCTTTTGCTCTCTTACTTACTGTGCACTTTATTGCCATGAATAGGTCTTAAGTTTACATTATACTGTATTGTAATATCATACAATATTACATTGTCTATATTGTATATATTATGTACAAATATTGTATCCATATAGTGCAATATCACAATCACTGTGAAACGATGTGCAATATTTTCTTTCATATTATATTTCACCCACTGACTGGCTTACATTTATATATATCCTTTGTTTTTATTGTTTGTACTGTGCTGCCTTGTGCTGTCTTACGCTGTCTTACCTACTTTCTGTGTAAGAAGTGAAATGTTTGTAATGTCTGTATGTTGTCTTGCATGAACTTGTCTTTTATGCACCTGTCTTTTATGTCTGCACATTGAGCCTGGAGAAACGCAATTTTGTTCAGCTATGCATCCATTGTTGTACTGTTGTATGGCATGAATGACAATAAAGTTCATTTACTTACTTACTTAAAAGTCAGTGTATAAACTTGTCCTCGATCACGATTTATGAAGGGGTATTTCATTAAAGAAATAACTAAATTTTCTTTGATTTCTGAAGTTGCACTTGAAGTTGCCATTGCCACAAAGTTGTGCTTGCTCATCTGTAGTTACTTTAATGGCAGGTGTGAACTGTGAACCATTGACATGAATATGAAACAGTGCATTGACGACTGTCCATTCACATTAGTTTAAAAAAACCTGAAACAGCACTAATTTGCTGGCAATAAATGTGGGAGGGTCTGGGTGCAGAGAGCTGTGTCCCTGGAAAAATCTGAAAGCAACCAGTTAAAGGGGACACTCGGATCACCTGCTTGCCAAATGTTCAAGAACTTACATAGACTCTAATTTGGTCGGCACTTTCACAGAGGAAATATAGGTATTCACACAGAATTTAAGAATTCACAGAATGCAAGTCAGAATCAGTTTTTAATGGATATTGACATGGACAGACACTAGGCACATTGTGCAAACAATCAAATTTATTTCATGATTATTTCGCAGTGGAGTTTTGAAAATATTTGGAGGGGGGATCACACCCCAGCCCCGCCACTAGTGCTAAATCAATGACATCATCCAAACTTTCCCCCACCTTGTAACTGAACATTATAACCATTATTTTTTGTGATAACCTTTCCTTAAATAAAGAAATTAAGGTTGTTTCTTCCTACCCCACTTCAGCAAGAAACATTAAACGTATTAAAATACAGTAGAATCATTGTTGGGTTTTGAACCTTGTCTATTTTCTAATATGCTGTTAACTGCAACTTCAGACCAAACTAGAATGTCAAAGATTTTCTTGAATTCTTTAACAAACATATGAATTATTAGTTTTATTAATGATCGTGGTCTAATCTAAAGTTTTATTGTCAAGTAAGGAAACTATATAGAAAATACTTACTGGATCAATAAGGTATGTGGCTGGCTGCATATCAAATATTATTCTCTATTGACTAAGGAAACCCTTGCATTTTCTTGGGTCTTTGCATATCTTGAGAGGTGAGGTATGGAGGGTTCCTCATTGTTACTATAACTTGCTGTGGAGTTTTGGTCTTTTCAAGTTATTTTATTTAATTCCACCACTATCTGTTGAAGTGAAGTCAAAACCTCCATCATCTGTATGTGGAGATCCTTCACGTCACTCTGTTAACCAAAAATATTAAAGTAAACACGTCTCATCTCTGAGTCACTCATTGTAGTAATCCAAGTTTCTACTCTGCCAGAGGGAGGAAATACAGTACTGTTTTAAAATATGGAAAGAAGAGAGAGGGCATGAACCAGAACAGAAGCAAAGTTTCCAAAGCCAAGCCAAAAAGTCAAATGGATTTTTTGTTAACCCAAAAACTTAAACCTAAATTAAAGTAGTAAAACACTGAACTAAATTAATTTGCCAGGAATTAAGTAAATAGAAAATTGTTTATTAAATATTCCTTTTCTCTTTAAACTTGAACAATCACATACCATACACTTCCCATGATTTTTCTTTACAACATGGTACCAACTGCTCCACAAAATGGCAGTGCTTGTGGAAAACAAAATGGCATTGAGAAAAGGCACAAAAACCATTAAGAAAATCGAAATCTACATATTTCAAAGCCTTTAATGGGCACAGAAGACTTAGAAAAACCTGCATGACATGTAACATAACACCAAGGTCTTATGACAGTGAGCCCTTGATCTGACTTATTTTGTAAATTTTAGTTTCTTTTACTTACCTGGATGTGTGGGTCTCTGTGCTTTGTAAGTAAGATATGCATTTTATAAATGTATTTTTTACTATGTCTTCTTTTGTATAGCTTCTTACATAAATATATATATATACAGTGGTGTGAAAAACTATTTGCCCCCTTCCTGATTTCTTATTCTTTTGCATGTTTGTCACACAAAATATTTCTGATCATCAAACACATTTAACCATTAGTCAAATATAACACAAGTAAACACAAAATGCAGTTTTTAAATGATGGTTTTTATTATTTAGGGAGAAAAAAAATCCAAACCTACATGGCCCTGTGTGAAAAAGTAATTGCCCCCTTGTTAAAAAATAACCTAACTGTGGTGTATCACACCTGAGTTCAATTTCCGTAGCCACCCCCAGGCCTGATTACTGCCACACCTGTTTCAATCAAGAAATCACTTAAATAGGAGCTGCCTGACACAGAGAAGTAGACCAAAAGCACCTCAAAAGCTAAACATCATGCCAAGATCCAAAGAAATTCAGGAACAAATGAGAACAGAAGTAATTGAGATCTATCAGTCTGGTAAAGGTTATAAAGCCATTTCTAAAGCTTTGGGACTCCAGCGAACCACAGTGAGAGCCATTATCCACAAATGGCAAAAACATGGAACAGTGGTGAACCTTCCCAGGAGTGGCCGGCTGACCAAAATTACCCCAAGAGCGCAGAGACGACTCATCCGAGAGGTCACAAAAGACCCCAGGACAACGTCTAAAGAACTGCAGGCCTCACTTGCCTCAATTAAGGTCAGTGTTCACGACTCCACCATAAGAAAGAGACTGGGCAAAAACGGCCTGCATGGCAGATTTCCAAGACGCAAACCACTGTTAAGCAAAAAGAACATTAGGGCTCGTTTCAATTTTGCTAAGAAACATCTCAATGATTGCCAAGACTTTTGGGAAAATACCTTGTGGACTGATGAGACAAAAGTTGAACTTTTTGGAAGGCAAATGTCCCGTTACATCTGGCGTAAAAGGAACACAGCATTTCAGAAAAAGAACATCATACCAACAGTAAAATATGGTGGTGGTAGTGTGATGGTCTGGGGTTGTTTTGCTGCTTCAGGACCTGGAAGGCTTGCTGTGATAGATGGAACCATGAATACTACTGTCTACCAAAAAATCCTGAAGGAGAATGTCCAGCCATCTGTTCGTCAACTCAAGCTGAAGCGATCTTGGGTGCTGCAACAGGACAATGACCCAAAACACACCAGCAAATCCACCTCTGAATGGCTGAAGAAAAACAAAATGAAGACTTTGGAGTGGCCTAGTCAAAGTCCTGAACAGAATCCAATTGAGATGCTATGGCATGACCTTAAAAAGGCGGTTCATGCTAGAAAACCCTCAAATAAAGCTGAATTACAACAATTTTGCAAAGATGAGTGGGCCAAAATTCCTCCAGAGCGCTGTAAAAGACTCATTGCAAGTTATCGCAAATGCTTGATTGCAGTTATTGCTGCTAAGGGTGGCACAACCAGTTATTAGGTTCAGGGGGCAATTACTTTTTCACACAGGGCCATGTAGGTTTGGATTTTTTTTTCTCCCTAAATAATAAAAACCACCATTTACATACTGCATTATGTGTTTACTTGTGTTATATTTGACTAATGGTTAAATGTGTTTGATGATCAGAAACATTTTGTGTGACAAACATGCAAAAGAATAAGAAATCAGGAAGGGGGCAAATAGTTTTTCACACCACTGTATGTATATATATATATATATATATATATATATATATATATATATATATATATATATAAATATACATATATAATATATATAAATATACAGTATATATATATATATATATATATATATATATATATATATATATATATATATATATACTGTAGGTTTGTACTTAAGTTGAATTTGTATGTAAGTCGGAACAGGTACATTAATTTAACAAATGCTATTGTTGACCGACTGTAACCAAGTGCTCTGCCAATGAATGATGGAGTTTCACCTCTTTCTGACCTTTTTATTATTTCTACTTTATTTTCAATGGTGATGGTTTTTCTCTTCTTTACTATATCACCAGCACTTGCATCAGATTTGTTTCAGAGACATTGTTGAAGGGTGAAGACAAAAGGTTAAGATGAGCACTTCTGCACAGCACTGTACAACTATCACAGCAGGAAGACACCAGTCGTCAACACGTCTGATGTATAGGGTGGTCCAGATCTAATTATGCAATTTTTATTACGCTATAACTTATTCAGTTTATTACATAGAAAATCACCTAAAAAATCCCGGAACATCGAGAAGTGTGCGAACTGACAACATGAAGAATTGTCTTCGCGCCGAACTGGAATCGTCTCTGCATAAATCCAAGTCATCCAGACGATCTGGATCTGCATAATTAGATCTGGACCACCCTGTACTGACAAGAGACAACTTCCTGCTATGTGCGTAAACAGTACAAGCAGGCTTGCTATTGAGAATGAATGAGGGCAGTGAGGGGCGGTTCATCACCAGCCCACCTCACAGTCACCTCCACTACAGTATGCTGCCTGCAGCGTATGCAACACCACCGCCCCCATTCAACACGCAGCCATCGAGGCACACTACAATGCTACCCCCCCCCCCCGCCGCCCCGTTCAGCTACAACTGGATCACCACTTGCAGCATTATCAGCTGCGCACCTAGAACGAATGCAGCAGCCATGTGTGGTGGGCGGGCAGTGAAACCGCTTGCCACCGGGAGCCACCCGAGGGGCACTACTCTGCGCGAGAAGCAAAATCGCCCCCCTCCAGCCTCCACTTGCAGCGTCCGCAGGCCGAAGATGACGGAGTGGCAGTTACAGAGGCGCATGCGCCGCAGCTGCGGCCCCGTCCGAATGTAGTAGGTCGGATGTCCGTAACATGGGGACTACCTGTATATATATATATATATATATATATATATATATATATATATATATATATATATATATATATATATACTGTGTATTTTTGAAATCAAATAAAAAATAATCAGAATAAAATAAAACTAGCATCTATACAGGAAAAAAGATCCCTCAAGAAAAGAATTCTTTATTGTCTCAAGTCCCAAATGATCCAGGTAACAATATGCCTGCTCCCTACCATCCTGCAAGCAATACTGTTATATATGATGGCCTCAGATTCACATACAGTCTGTACCACTGAGCCATTATCCTGTTAACTCCTATACAGTTATACAAAGTAAGTATGTAAGTAAAGTTTACTTATAAAATGGCTTTATAAATAGACAAGAAGTCACAATGTGCTGTACAATAAAAGAAAAAAAAGATGAAACTAGGCAAGACACAGACACATTAAGATACACAGGAGAGTAAACTCTAACAAATAAATTAGGTAAATTAAAATAAAATAAATAGAAATAAAACAAAAATAATAACAATAAGACTAAGCAAAAAACTGGCTAAACAAGAAAGTTTTAATTGTTTTTTAAGAGTCCATAGAGTCAGCCATATGAAGGTGAAGAGGGAGATTGGTCTAAATCTTTGGTGCATATGAATGAAAGGCTCTATCCCCCTTGTTTTTAAATCCATATGTGGAACAACTAACAGATTTTGAGCTTGAGATCTAAGTGTGCGAGAGGCAGTAAGTTTAAAAAAGAGACTGGATAAATAGACTGGAGTTTGTCCATTCAATGCTCTATAAAGAAGTACCAAAATCTTAAAATCAATCCTAAAATCCACTGGAAGCCAATGGAAAGAGTATAAAATAGGTGTAATATAATTTCTTCTTTCTTGAATGCGTTAGCAATCTGACCACTGCATCTTGTATAACATGAAGATGCGAAAGGAATGATTTATCCAAGCTGGTAAACAATGCATTACAAAAAATCAAAGTGAGAGGTAATTAATACATGAACAACTTTTTTCCGGGTGTGATGATGAAACTATAGAAAACATAGTTTTGAAATGTTCCTTAAATAAAAGTAAAAGGAATGACAAATAGATTTAACATGCAAATTAAAACTGTAAGAGGAATCAAATATAACTTCAAGGTTTCGAACATTGGACTTAGCAATCATGCAGAAGAGTGCAAGTGCCTGATTAATCTTAGGATATGCTTCAGGTGAAGCCATAATCATGGTTTCCATTTTGCTGGAATTGAAATATAAGTAATTGTTAGTGAGCCACTCATTTATCCGTGAAATACAGTCTACTAGGGTGGACAACTTGATGAGCTTGTGTGATTTAAAACAAATATATAGTTGACTATCAATACCATAAAAGTGATAAGAGATGTCTTTAAAAGGCTGAATGATCCCTGCGAAAGGATGAATGTAAAATGAAAATAACAATGGACCAAGGATTGAGCCTTGGAGAACCCCACAGTTTCGATAAGCAGTTGCAGATGAAAATTTCACGGTGCACAACCAAACCTGTAGACGTCCATTGATGCTCTGCTTTCCGACAGGAGTGTTGAAGACCAGACAAGTAAAATTGCTAAGCCAAGGTATGCGAGAAACAGCAGAATGGTAACTAATTTTATAAGGGGCAACCTTATCAAGAATGGCCTTGCAATGATCATTAAAAGAATTAGCAAGCAGCTCAACATTATCATAAGAACCAGATAAATTAAAAATACAAGAAAATTTAGATATAACAGAGTTATCAATAAAGCGATTACACTTAGTACATATATTACAGGAAGACTCAGAGCTAAATGAGATGTTTTAAAGAGATTGATTTATGATCACTAAAAGTAACTTTATGTGCAGGTTGTCAAGAATAACACCCTAAGTGAAAACCTGGTCTAAAGTATGTCGTACAATGTGAATGGGGCCAGATAAATGTTGAATGAATTTAAAAGTTTCCAAGATGCTCTGAAAATCCATGGCAGTATTATTAGATAAATCATCAATATGAATGATAAAGTTCCTGACTATGCTAATCTAATCCAATTCAATAGTGGAAGATAAAAAGGCCTAGATGCCCGACAAAAAATGCAGCAGAACCAGGCGGACAATATATTAAAACACAATACGGGGGTGAACACATCCAATTTTAGTCAGCATCATCTTGAAAGTGTTGTAAAGGCTGGAAGAAATGATTTGACATAAAAATGTCTTTCTAAAAATGACAGTAGTTCGACCTCCCTGTTCAGATGACTGTGCTGCACTCAGGAATAAACAGTCCCCAGGACATAATTCCAAAAAAATTGAGACGTCATTGTCACGCTGCCATATCATAGAAATGAACATAAAATCCAGCCTCCCATGGCAAAACAAGTCATTGAGAATAAAGGACTTGGTAGCAATAGTGTGTGCATTGATTAACATCATTTTAGCATGACAGAGCCAGCGTAGCAGCAATTGAAGCAGAATAACAAAGTTTTCAGATGGTAAGTGGGATGCTGAAAAAAGGTAGAGTGGTGGTTGGCCAAGGGCAGACAGGTCTCAAGCATAAATACCTGTGAGCAGTCTAAACACAATGATCCCAGAATGCTCCCACTCCCACTTGGAGTACATGAGGTGGTAAATGGGAATCGACAGCCCAAAATCTCTCCAAAGTCGATGAAGCAGCACAAGGAATCCAGCCCTGATCCCACACTTCCTCCGGCGAGATCGCCAATGTGTAGGCAGGATCTCAACCAGCAACAGTGGAGATACACTGAAAACCGCATCAAGCCCAAATGGCAATGGAAAATAACATGATTCTTTCAAAACTGGAACTCATCCATTGTAGATTTGATCGCCAGTAGTGAGTGGCGATCATATGTCCACAAAGAAAATACGGCATCAGAGAAGAATATACTAATACAACCGGTAAAAAGCAAAAACGCATAGCCCAAGGCATAAGCAAAGCCAAACACAGGCATCATCTTCCATCTCCCAGATACAGTAGCTGTACTGACATCTACTTGACCAAACTTGTGCTTATCTATTTAACCTGTGACCAAACTTCATTATGTAAGCATCTACACAGCAATTCAGTTCAACACACCATCCTTAACTCAATTTGCTTTAATTTCTGAATGCTACTTACAGTTATTATGTCCGTTTTTGTGGCTTGCTTAGTATGTTTCTTCTGTGTCATGTTTCTCCACAAGTGGGACAAGCAACAAATAGTTTATTTCTTGGGTCCTTCATAACGGTACTGGAGGGCTGCAGTGGCTACAGGTTTCCTAATTAGAACTCAGTCCTTGCTGATAATAAAACTAAATGCCTTGTTAGCACTTTCATTCATCAAAGACAAATTTTAGTTACATTGTAGATCAGAGGTCCTCAATTACAGTCCTGTAGATCCGCAGTCGCTGCAGGTTTTCATTTCAACTAAGTGCTTAATTAGAACCCACTTATTTACTACTAAAGCAATATGTTTTTTGGGCTTAATTTTAGTTATATTGCCTGATACAATTCAGAAGCCTTGATTTCCTATTTTAGTTTTTAGCAGCTGCATTTAAGGTTTAATTGTTGCCTGTTTTCTTAACCAGACATTAGTTAATAATGAAATGGATATAACCAATAAATCAGCAGCTCTCCAGCTAACGTGCTTCCTTTAAAACCCATGTATATTCACCATTAAGTATCTGTGTTTAAAAATATTTAGAAATAAATGAGAGGGTAATTGGAAGGACCATTAAGTTTAAATCTATTCTGGTCCACAAAACACATGGATAATGTTATCAGAGAAGGAAACTCTACAGTGCAATTAAAATTTCTTTTGGATGAATGAAAGCAATAACAAGCCAAATAGTTAAAGACCAAGTTTCATTATCAGCAAGACTGTCTCCAAATTAGAAAACTAGTTGGAAGAAAAACCCACAGTCGCTGTTGCCATCCAGGATCATGACTGAGGAACCCTAGTTTAAATTGCACTGTAAGTTACAATGGCAATAACAAACTAATTGGTTAAAAAGTATTAAATGTAATTCAATGGATTTCAGACTTTATAGCTTGGGACAGATTTTACATGTAAGAAATGGATAGAACATTTGTTCTCATTCCTAACTTTTTACTGAAAATATTGTGCAGAATAATTATCAAAATTTAGACAGCAAGTAAAGCAGTGCAATGATCCACCTCTACTCAGTAGATAGAGATTTATTTTTAATGAACTTAGTCAGGTCTTGTTTGATTTTGAAGATTTACTTTTTACTAACACAATATGGGCAAATTACACACTTCATATTGTTTGCCCATGCTAAACCATTTTAAAAGGTAAGTCAATACCAGCTCTAACATTAACAAATTGATTTTTCTGTTGTTCAAAAACCCTAACAAAATCAGTCAGTGCATTTGTGAAGTAAAAACTTCTTTTACAGTTCACTTGTAAAAATCTGATGCTTTAACAGATGCAGAATATGCTGTCATTTTAAAAGTTTAATTAATTATACCTCTTAACTCTGCACACAAGCATTAGATTTCATGAACATAGCAAAGTATGTGATATACATAGAACAGAAAGTTTAAAATAAACTTCTTACTTGATGAAGAATTTCTCAGCTGTGATGTCAGTGGCAGGTGGGTTGCTTCAGAGTCTTAACAAGCTAGAAGAGGGCTGTTAGCATATGGGCACCATGTGTTCCCTCTCAGGGAAAGCTGAATTCTGGAAGTTAATGTAAAGTATTCCCTGTATATAGCATTACACGATTTATTAGGAGACATTGGTGTAAACACTGACTAGACAAGCTTTTGTCTTATGGAATTATACTTACATTTTTAGTTGAACTTTATAAACTGAGTGTACTGAGAGGAAAACATAATTTATGACACCAGTCAGGTGCTGAAATGTTTCTGCTGACACCTTCCCACCTTAAATCCTCAGTAAACATTGTTAAGTTGCTTGTAGAATGACAATTGTTATCAGAAAACTCAGAAGTACAGAATCATAGAAAGTGAAGTGACATTGCCACGTCAAAAAATTTGAAATAATATCCATTCATTTATTGAACCCACTTAAATAAACCCTTAAGAGAGTGCTATTTCATTACAGGGCATGTTTGTGAATGCATTCTCAGAAAAATTACTGAAAAAAATGGCCCTGTATTGGTGTAAAATTACTCTAGTGGACTTTCATCCTGTCCAGGTTTGGTTCCTGCTGTACAATATAGAAGATGTTTCATGTTCCAGTAATTGTTGGTTGATGTTGGGAGCATGCACTGATATAGTGCATTGCGGCACCCACCTCTGGATCCCAAGTTAGGACCCAAGTGCAGCCGTACAACTGGTGACACCTAGCAGCATGCTAGTTCGAACAGAATGGAACAGTGTGAGGTTTTTTTTTTTTTTTTTAAACAGTGGCTGGAGTGCCAATCCTGCCACCAATCTCCAAGCATTCTCTGCAAGTTGGAGGACCTGCTTGCAACTATCTCAACTAACATATTTGAAAATAAAAGGATGGCTACATATTTGTAAATGTGTACAGTGTTAGCCAATGATACAGGTCTTATATACAAATTTTGTGAGAAATTGTAAAGGTATTGAAAAGTGTATTATAAGAATACTATTTATTGTTTTTATATGAAGATATTCTAATTTGGCAATGTACACATGTTTTAACATTTAAAGTTTAGCAGTGAAATAATAAAATAATATTAATAATAAGGCAAATTCAATGCGTGCATTACATTAAAGAATTACAGAAAATACAATTCAATATCATAGTGCTGAGTGCATATTATTTGCTAAAGAGAATACACAAGACACTCAGAGAAGAACCTGAAAAGCAAAATGACTGTCTGAAAATGACAGATTTTCTACTTTTATTATAATTTCATCCCACAGGACTGATGCATATTAGGTCATGTGTAATTAATTATGTTTTTGTTTTGCTGTGAAGTTGAAGATACACATGTACACAGTAATAATCACCACATCTATACAAAAAAAAAAACTGCTCCAGGCATACTATGAAATATACTTCTTCTGGTTCTAAACAGCACCTTCATGCAAGCTAATGCTGTCACCTATGCACTGGAGAAATCTTGTCTTTAATGTACTAAGAAAACATCTAAATATGTAAAAAAACACTTTAATATGTAAGAAACAAAAATGCAATATTGTTATATTTTTTTTAGAAACCAAAACGTCCATTTTTCTTAATTTTTCAAGGTGGCTGTTAGAGAAAAGTAGAAATACACAATATTATATGCTAGCAAGCCAGCCTATTTTCCATTTTTTCTGGTTCCTGAAATCCAATCTCTTTCAATCACAAAATTAGAGAACCAAAGCAATCCGGAAGCTTCAATTTCTGGATCAAAATTAAATTACTTTCACCCTGTTAGGCACATTCCTTTAATTTACTTTTACTCGTTTTAACCATGAAATGCAAACACAAAACAGGTTTCAGGCCAGAAAAGAACCTATACTGTGGAGACTGAACAAGTCACTACCAGAAAAAGAAGAGCCTTGGGGGGAAAAACACGGAAGACTCTTTAGAATCTTATATTTTTTTTTCACGAATTAGGCAGAAACAGACTCAGTTCTAATTATATTTAGACACTTTCATGCAATAAAGAATAATAAAATATAAATGTATAATGTTCATTCAATAATATACATGAATTGCACATGAATTACTGTACTGTACAAAAGCAATATTATGAAATATCCATTCAAATCTTCACTGATAGACAACAGTTCTGCATAATATATTATATTTTGGGAGAGATATTCTCAAATTTTATTTGCTATACTTAACCTTTCTTTGTTTTACCTTTTTCTCCTTGAGGCTGTGCCCTATTGAGTTTCCTGTTATGCCAGCTACTAAGGCTCAATACATTGTTGCCTCTCATACTCTAGTGTGAAAATTCTGGCAGTGTGCTTTGTAATATTGTCCACTGTATCAAGAATCACATATATCTAAATAAAAATTAACCCAAAAAGAATATCATTGCTGTAAACTTGCAATGCATTAAATCGACATTGTCTCAACACTGCTTTTGTTATTTTGTTCTGTGCGCATACCTGTTTAACTCCTATTGTTATACTGCACTGAACCATACTAACTACTGAATGATTACCACACCTGGGGGGTTTCTAGTGCCACAGTGTACTAACACATACTACCCATGTGCTACTCTCACATTCCTAAGATTCTAAACTGGCCCTGTTTAATGCTGGCACAAATATGCATTTCAGTTGAACACAAAAAAACATTACAAATATAGAAACTGCAGCTTGCTTGATGGTATCAATGTGATAAGCAATCATTAAAGCATGTCAAGTTACAAGAGAAAAAAACTGAAAAAATAAAAATAATTCTTAACTAGATCAGCTCCAAAAAGTCAAGTTCAACATTTCTTTACAGATTTAATGAAACTAAAATACGAAAATGTGCATCCAAAGTAATCATAAAAGAGAAACAGAAAAAGCAATTCATACTTCAAGCAAAGATTTGTTGGAGCTGCCAAGGAGAAGCAGTTTTCTGGTGGCACACTAAACCTGGGGCAGCATGGTTAATATTACTGCCTTGTAAATACAGAATTATGGGTTCAAATCCAACGCCAACTCATAGCTTGTGTGAGCTTGGCATGTTCTTCCCCATACATGCATGGGTTTTTCTCCGGGTATTCTAATTTTCTTCCCACATTCCAAAAATGTGTAATATGTTTACTAGTAGTTATGAATTGACCTTATGTGGGCGTGTGTATGTGCAAGTAACCTCTAGGATGTTCCGGTGTTCCATCTAGGATTGGTTCCTTCCTTTAACCCAGTGTTGTTGGGGTATATTCTGGCTCCCTGTGACAGAAGAAAATTATGTGGAAACAAGACAGACTGGAAATATAAATAAAACAGTAGTCTGAATGGAGGCCATTGATACTGTAAATAACAATGTGAACAGACAATATACAAAATGTGACTTTCACGTGCCTCTGCTTAAAGTTCTTAATCTGGGGTGTCATTTATAAAACTTTGCGTGGATTTAAGTATGACTGTACATGTACGCCAAAAAAACAGGAATATACGTACACACACACACAAAAACCTGATATATATAAAACCTGCTATAACACATTTATATGCAACTTATACTTTACAAATCACATTTTAGAAATGTGCTCTGGGAGACAGGGAAAGATATAAGGATCCAGTGTCTGAGCAGCACATATAATGACATGATTGCTATTTCAATAAATAGCATAGACCATATGAAAAATTTAGGGTTCAGCCAGTTACCTTACCATCAAACTAGCCATCACCTATTGCACCATCAGCAAGTCCTCTGCAAATGCTTCTTTGCCTCAAAATAAATGAATCATCAGTTGACGTAAAACACCAAGCCAAAATGTTTGTCAGTCCCATTTTGAGATTACAGATGATGAATACATTAATGGAATGTCACTGCTTATATTTAACAAAAGCAGTTTCATTCTCGCTAAGTGTCCTTACTGTAATCTGAGTGTAGTCAATTGCACCAGTTACATTAGAAAACCATACAGTGCTACAAACTACCTTTTTATGTTAGCCTGCACATTCACAACATATGGAAATTGAATGAACCGTCTTGTCAGTAGGTTTATGGCTTTCAGCATAGCAGGCATAGTGGAGCTGAAGTTATGGCACAGATATTCCTGTCGGCCAGTTCCCTCTGGTAGGTGCCTGGTGCCAGAAAGCCAACTATTGTTAAACCCAGATATGAACAAGTATAGCCCAGTTTTGGACAGTATCTCTATCTAATGCCAGATCCAATTCTGCACATACAGTATTTCCAAGAGAATTGATCTTGAGTGCTTAAATAGACTCATACAGCAATCTTCAACATGGGTAAAAAAATCCTGCCGGTCATTAAAAGCTTGTTCCCTCAGTACATGATAGTTTTCATAGTCTTCAAGCAGCATAAAACAAGCCACGTTGTGTGAAACCATTAGGCTATGAATCAGTCATGGCTGTTGTTCAATCTGACGATGATGCTGCCCATCTCTTATAATACCCTTTCTGATGCTGGTGGAAGAGTAGCCCAATAAAAAGAATGTCAGACCTGTGGGCACCGTGGAAAGGGGAATTGTCCCCTAGGAGTAGTAGGATGGTGTTGATAGAGTTGTCTTGCCACTCTCTTCTACACTTATTGATGGATCCGTTGTTGTTCAAAGTGACAAACTACTTCAATGATGGTCTGTCTACAAGGCATAATATTCCCAGCCATTGTCTCAAGCTGTCTATGTGGAATGGAGCAGGCTTTGACAAAATGCTTCAAGTAGTCTTTCCAGTGTTTCTTCAGGACACGCTTAGGTCTGGATCCTTCAGTAAGTTCGTTTTACAGGACCATCCAGATAACATGCCCAGTCTAGCAGAAGACATGGCTGAGCACTATGGCTTCAATGTTGATTGATGAGCAGTGTCCCAGAATTTTAGTTCATGGGATTCTGTCCTACCAAGTGATGCCCAGGATCTTCTGAAGGTAGCAGATGTGGAACACTTCTTGGATGCGGATTTGCTTGCAGTAGGGAGTCAAACATTTACATCCATACAAGAGAGCTAATATACACACCACGTAACAGACCACAATTTTGGTTGCCAGGTGTAGATTCTGGATATAGAAAACATGCTTGCAGAGGTGGTCAAATACAGAGGAGGCTTCTCGGAGGCAGTTCGCAATTTCTTCAATCACAGAGGCAACATTAGAAATTCTTCTGAGGTAGGGTAAGGATTGTGTGTTCCCCGGGGATGTGCTGCCAATCTTAATGTCCTTTGGAGGATCTGTGTGCTGGAAGGATCAGTGTCTTGGAGGTGCAGATTTCCTGACCCATCCAGGAATAGAAGGATTGTAATGACTCAACGGTCCTCTGATGGCTTTCCAGGTAAAGAGCTATGCTAGCAACATTATCAGAATATTGGAGCTCATAGATGCCAACCAGGACCTTTGCTCTCATTTTGTCATGGAAGAGAGGGCCCAAGGTGAGGAATTGTAGGGGATAGTCAACCTTATAGAGCACTTCCCAAATCATCTTATGGTTGTTGGTGTCAAATGCTTTCTGCAGGTTAA
Organism: Erpetoichthys calabaricus; assembly: GCF_900747795.2. Classification (NCBI taxonomy): domain Eukaryota; kingdom Metazoa; phylum Chordata; class Cladistia; order Polypteriformes; family Polypteridae; genus Erpetoichthys; species Erpetoichthys calabaricus. Next base: position 229,112,452 of record NC_041397.2, on the reverse strand, counting down.
TGAAGGCGAAGCTGATGTCTCACTGGTTTTCCCAAGCCTTATTAAGGAGTTAGCGGGCAACAAAGATCATATCAATTGTGCTGCATTTAGGCCAAAAGCCAGCTTATGACTCCAGAAGTAGTCTATCTACAACATGAGGACCTGGAGAAACATGAGATTCGAAGACTTTCCCAGTAACATCCAGCAGTAAAACACCATAGCTGTTGCCACAGTCTAATCGGTACCGCTTTTTCTTATAGAAGGTGACAATAGTAGTATGTTTCCATGAGCTACGAATCTTGCTGAGCTTCCAACAAAAAGTGAAGAAGCTGGTCAACTTGACATGAAGATTAAGTCCCCTATATTTATATATTTCAGTAGATACAGTTTGGATGGCAGTTTGGACTTCCTGGAGAGTTGGATGCTCATCTACTTGAGAGACCTGGAATGTTGTGGGGATCTTCTTGAGGACTGAAGAAGTTGATGAGTACAATTGGTTGAAGAGTTCCTGAAAGTGCTCTACCTAATGATCCAAGATCTGCTGTTTGTCTTTGAGGAGTGCTGCACTACCTGCAGACTTAAATGGAGCCATGTTGTATCGAGAATGGCCACAAATTCTTTTGAGGACATTGTAAACGTCATAGGTCTTGTTCTCATCTGAGTAGCTTTGGCTATCAGCAGCCTTGTTGATCCACTAGTCATTCTGGATTTCACAGAGCCTGGGTTTGTATAATTGATCTAACTTTGTAACACTTGCAGGAGAGAAACTGATGACAGATTGGCAAGGTGAGTTTGAACTGCAGCAAGATTCTCTCCACTGTGGCTTCATTGAATCAGTCTGGACTCTTCCTCTTGTAGAATCCAAGGGCTTTCTTGAAGCAGGATTGAAGGCTGTGAGCAGCAAGATCTACAGTTCATCAACATCAAGACTGGTTTGGGATGGGGATGTGTTCAAACTGAGTGCGAAGTTAAGTTGTGAATGCGTCTCTTGTGTTGATGTTTGCATGAGGTGGGTTGTCTTCTTGTAGGTGGTCTAAGTACAGTATTGAGGATGGACCAGACAAGTCTATGTTCTGTCCAGCAGTCTGCTCCTTGCATAGCTCATGTGATATGGACATTCTGGAAATCATACTGATGGACAATGATATAGTCCAGAAGGTGCCAGTTCTTTGATGGGGCACCTTGAATTTGTTGAGGAGCTGAAACATTGTGCTGGTAATAGAAAATTGGTTGTCTGTGCAGAAGGACAAGAGATGAAGCCTGTTAGCATTCATGTTTCCAGTTTCATGTTTCGTGGTCATATCACTCCATATGTTACAGCTCCTTGGAACTTGTGTGTTTAAGTCTCCAAGTAAGGCAATCTTGTCTGTGGCAGGAAAATTCTAGACTGCTTTGTCAAGGGAAGCATAGAAGCCACCTTTTTCTTCCTCTGTAGAGTCCAGCATGGGAGTATAAAAAAACACGATGTGAGAGTATGCAAGCTCAGAATTGGTGCGGGTGTGCACATGATGGTGCCACTCTGGGGTTGATTGTGGTGCTTGCCAGATTGCGCACTTGTATGAAAATACAAGCAGATCAGTCAGGTGCCTCATTCATACCTCAGAGTGTGCGAAGGGTTACATTTGCATCCAGTCTCGTCATATAAAGGAGCCTGCATGGCAGAGAGGGAGGAAAATACAGACAACGGACAGAGAGACAGATTGAAAAGGAAAGAACGGAGGTTCAGGGAGAGAAGCCTGGCGCTGAAGAAGGGGCACCCCTATTGAGCGATGCTGGGCAGTTAAAGTGGCCTATTATGGGGGTCTCCCTCAGATACCAAGGGACTGGTGGCAGGAGACATGTATGCGACTCTGTGTGGTGTCTCTTGAAAGCCAAAGGACTGGCAATGGGGACCCGAGACAGGTATTTATGGTTGACTGCACCTGTTGGAAGGTGGTGGTTGCAAGGCCTGGAATGGATAAGCGGAGGTGATGCCAGGTTGGAGAAGGAAGCATTGGGGCTTATATTCAGAAAAAGAACTGTCTCTGGTCTCGATTTATTGGATTTATTTATTAGGATTTTTTAACCTCCACATATTTATTACTTGTTTTATGGTTTATTTATTTATATTAGTGCTGGGCGGTATACCGGTTCATACCGAAAACTGTTTTTTATTTTTGTTATAATATGGATTTTTCTTATACCGCAACACCGGTTTAAATTGCCTAAACAACGTTCGGAACGTGGCGCAGCGGGAAACTGGTCAAGGGGGGTCCTTTTTCACTTCTACATTGCTAATCATATACAATGGAGTACATGCGTTAGTGGAAGTGTTGTGCGGGGGCTCTTTTTCACTGCTTCACTGTTAAATAGGCATGCAATGAAGTACATGCGGTAGTGTATGTAGGTATTGCGCGGTGAAAATGGACAGAGAACATTCCAAAACTGAAGCTGTAGCTGACGATAAAGTTGTACATGATGACACAGAAGAACTTTTTCTGAAAAAAAGGAGTCACATCCGTTGCCTGGAGATACTTTGGTTTTAAAAGGTCGGATGTGGACCACTATGTTCAAATGTGTAAACACTGTTTCTATACTACTGGATAATACTGCAAGCCAAGTTGTACTTGTTTTACTTTTTTTCAATACAGTGTAATGTACTTGGGTACTGTATAATAGTGTGACGACATGTTGATTTTATTCTTGACATTTCCGCTTTAATCTCGATGCTTATGACGAGAATAAAGTCGACATGTTGACTTTATTCTCGCCGTTTATGTCAAGATTAAAGTCGACATATTGACTTTATTCTCGTAATTTGTCATTAAAGTAGAACATCGTAAACTACATCTTAAAATGAATATTTAATTTACTAGATTTTCTCAAACCCTGTCATAAGTTATGTAGCACATTAAATGCTTTGTGTTAAGTGTTCCGCAAGCTATGTTAATCGTTACGTGCTTCTTAAACTGACTTCCTCTTGCACTAAGAGGAGGCGCAGGCAGCAATCACCACACAGAATACATTAATTTCATATTCCTGCTCCCTGAACATTTAGAATGCTAAGATAAATACTTGATATAATTTTCATGATGAAATGCATTAAAGCATGAATTAATCATGTGGGGGCACGGCGGCGTGGAGGTTGCACTGCTGCCTTGCAGCAAGGGGGTCTTGGATGTACCCTGCCTTGAATTTGCATGTTTTTCTGGTGGGTTTACTTGGCGTGCTTCAGTTTCCTTTCAAAGTCATGTAGGATGTGGGGTTTTGTTATGCTATATTGACCCTGCTAGTGTAAGTTTTGCTCGTATTCACCCTGTGATGTGCTGGCGACTTGTTCAGGATTTGCTGCTGACTCACACACAATGCTTGCTGGGATAGGCGCAACCCTGACTGGATGGCATTGTTAAACATGTATAACAAAGATTTTTTTTTAAAGTTCTGAACACTCCGTGAGCTAGGTTTACAGGTATACCTAGTTTTAATTTCACAAAGACGCTTATCGTGTGGTGATTGGTTATGTGGAGAAAGAAAAAGGAAGGATAGGAACTGGGGTTTTGGTACATCAGACAGACAGCATGCATGCAATAAAGAAAGCCTACTCAGAAGAACATCCATTGAATTTTGTGTTTGTGTCTCCGACCACCAGATCACAAGCCCAACATTTACACAATATTTAAGTTAAACCTGTGCAATACCCATTCATACATCCAGTTTTTTGCAGCCTCGTCACACCTGCCATAGAGTTCTCTACACTGAGCATACACCTGGGGACCCCTTACTGCGGGGGAGCAGCACTACCGCCTCACTACCGTGCATGTTTAATACCTGCTTTAATGCACTTCATCCTGAAAATGACATCAAGTATATATCTTAGTATTCTAAATTTTCAGAGAGCAGGAATATCATGAAGTGAATGGTGATTGCTGCCGGCGCCACCTCTTAGTGCGGAGGAAGTCAGTTTAAGAAGCGTAGTGATTAACAACTGGGTCGGGGAACACTTAACACAAAGCATTTAATGTGCTACATTAACTTATGACAGGGTCTGAGAAAATCTAGTAAATTAAACATTGATTTTAGGATGAAATTTAGTTTACGACATTCTACTTTAATTATCAAATAAACTATGAGAATAAAGTGGAAATGTGGACTTTAATCTCAACCTTAGCGTCAAAATTAAAGTGGAAATGTCAAGAATAAAGTCAACATGTCGACTTTATTCTCGACATATAGTTTGTTTTTTTCTTCCCTATGTCCGTATTTTTTTTTCTTCACCGTGGCCACAAATCTTCTAAATATATTAAATTCTTTTCGGGTTTGAAATGGAAATTACGTATGACCACAGAACATATCATGTTTGAAATGGAAATTACGCATGACCACAGAACATATTATAATACACTTTTTAAAATTTCAGATACCCACAATGTCACCAAAAAACAATATATTGGGGAACTTGGGGAACCGTCAACATCGACAAAAACAGTCAGGTTACACAGAGAAAGTGAGACAGAAGCAGATCGAGAGAGAAGGCTCACTGATCAATGTATACGACAATCACAATTGAGGGCCTCACAAACACCCAAACAACGTGCTGAACAGAATCGAATTCGACGGATGCAGTATTCACAGGCTACCACGTCACACAGGCATCAGGGTCCGTATATGGAGGGATTCAATTATAACACTAAAAAAGATTATTGCCTATATCCAAAAGTTACAATAGGAGAAATGGACATCGTGTGTGAGTACTGCCAAGCAAAGAAGTTTAAATTTGAATCACGTGGGATGTGTTGTTCAGACGGCAAGGTGAAATTAACACCTTTAAGCCATCCACCTGAACCGTTGTTGTCTCTTATTTCTGGCACAAATCCACATTCAAATAATTTTCTACAGAACATTGGGAAATACAATTCATGTTTTCAGATGACATTGTTTGGTACCACAGCTGCTAACGAAGAGTCTGGGTAATGTATCTTTACTTCTTAAATGTTAATGTTTTACTGTTTAATAATTTATACGCTTCTTATATGTCATTCAAATTCTCTTATCGAAATGTTTTACTGTTTAATAATTTATACGCTTCTTATATGTTGTTCAAATTCTTTTATCAAAATATTTTATTTTTTAATAATTTATATTTATATGCAATGTACTTCTTATATATTACTTCATATTCTCATATGATAATGATATTAATAATGTTGTTTATAATAATAATAATTCATTACATTTATATAGCGCTTTTCTCAGTACTCAAAGCGCTATCCACACAGGGAGGAACCGGGAAGCGAACCCACAATCTTCCACAGTCTCCTTACTGCAAAGCAGCAGCACTACCACTGCACTACCTGTTTATATTGATTTCTATGTTATTGTGAATGCTCTTTATTTGTTGAAATAAATACTGCATTTTATTTTTTTCCCTTGCACTCAGTGAGCGAAGCCACTGGGTAATCAGCTAGTAGCATTATAAATGCAAGTTGCAGTTTTATTATTTATGTATATAGCTTAGCTTGAAGCAAGGTCCATATTAATGCAGTTTGCCTAAATGATGGTTCAGTTGGTAAAGATGTCATCACCAAGTTGCACTTGTTTTATTTTATTTTATTTTTATTTGGTGAATACAGTGCAACTATCAGTAATAATACTATTATTCATTTTATTGTTATTATTTATTAGTTTAAATATTATGCAGTTTAATGATGGTAAAGTTGCTTAAAAAGTCACTTTAACGTGTCAGTGGACAGAGATTGTTAACATTAACAGAAAGTGTAGTTGGATTACAAAAAATATTTACTATTTATTCCTTTTCTAAGACATGTTCAGTGTAATACAACGTTTGACAAGCACCTCTGGATATTTTACTAAGTCTAAATGCCTCTTTGGATGGTTGAAAATATGTTGTCAAAATTATAGTTTAAATTGTTTGCAAAATTTGTTCAATAAAAAGGTGCTATATTTTGACTTCATCTGTCATGCAATGTGATTCCTTCTCTTCATTAGTGCCACCCCCTTGAAAACTATCACTTTATGGGGCCATGCAAACCTGTATTAATACTTGTGTGCTGTGATGGATGGCCAGCGAAAGTTTCCGGCCCTCACCCCCAGGCCGCCAGGAGGAGCTCTCCCGACAGCATGGAAGTACCCCGAATTCCAGCAGGGCCTCATGGACTTTGTAGTTTCTATGCACAACCCTGCTGGATACCTTGGGGACCACCGGGCGTTGCTGTAGGGAGGCTGTTGGACTCTTACGTGCCCTTTAACCTGGAAGTACGTCCTGGTCACATGAACAGGAGAAATGACGTACTTCCAGGTTGAAGAAAAGGACTTTTACCCTGACCCAGAAGTAATAAGGACTTGTGGACTGTTGGGCAGGAACACCTCTGGGTCAGGGGGTATAAAACGACTCTGGGAAAGCCCAGACACTGAGCTGAGCTGGGAGGAAGGGTGGCTAAGTGTCTGGGAGAGGAGGATTGGTATTTGTGCCTGATTATTGATTATTATTCTTATTGTATGTGTAGTGTGGAGTGTAGAGTGCTATAATAATAATTATACTTTTACCTCGTGGCTGGCGTTGTACCTGAGGGTTCAAGGGAGCTCTAGTGCCCCCTACTGCTACAGTGCACATTAAAATGTTTTTTTGTACAATGTACAATGCTCATGACAGTGGAATAGGTTATTCTTAGCCAGTCTACTGCATTAACTGCAGTGGAAAATGTGGTTAACATCCACTCATGCACGGGAAGAAAATACTGCTGAATACCGTGAAACCGGTATAATTTTGAAAAATACCGTGATATAGAATTTTGGTCATACCGCCCAGCACTAATTTATATGGAAGAACTGAAGCGCTGACACTTTTTACACCAAACCCTTGATGCTTATGTGGATCCTCATTTGCCTGACTCATCTCGGTTCATGGCTATCGACAGTTCTGGGTTGAAGTAGCTCCTGAACGTGACAAGGGAGAGTGGTGACTATACGGGCCGTCAAAATATATATTAATCTCATTAAAGATTTAATATGTTTGTCACGTGCACACACATTATAATAACAGTTTGGTGATAATGAATTATTATTAACACAAGTTGTCATTTAGCTAGTTTGGTTGTATTTCCCTACTTTATCAAGGGTGTCATAATTTCACTTTGTCTCAGAAATGTTGCATATGGATGGATCAGAGTTGCCATACATATATGTAAGTTCTCCTGTCAAGTTTTCTTTTAGAAATCCTGACTTTTGTGTGAACATTGCATATATAAGCAAGTTTTACAAATCAGACACCTGGTCCTGGAGAGTACCTATCCAGGAAGTTTTTGTAAGCCACATTAAATTAATCTACAGTTTATAAAGAATATGAATGTACGGTAAACATTAAGTCCTCAGGTAATACAAGATGTTAAATGAAGTGTTTATCAATTTTAAGGATGTACTTTGCAGCAATCTGGAAAAAAAATGGACAAAGATCATTCTACCTCATAAAATAACATTATTTTTAGAAATAACAGTTGTTTTTTTCTCTCATTTGAATGGTGAAAAAATAAAATCCTGTTACTATTTTATTATAGCTAAACTTGAACAATATACGACTAAGGAATTTAAATTAAATGTATGTCTAAAATCTAAAAGTAAACCTGCTTCTGAGCTGAATCATTCATTCATTTTCTACCACTTATCTGCAATAATTTGCAAGAGCAACTGTCTTAGATCTGAGGCCCATACATCCTGTTCCCCAGCCACACTTTTCAATTCAAGCTGAGGCATCGCAAGGTGTTCCCAGGCCACCTGGGAGATATTATCCTCCCAGTGAGCCCTGCGTCTTCCCCGAGGTCTCCCTCCAGCTGGTTGTGCCCATAAATCCCTCAGAGAGAGGTAAGTAGGAAGCATTTGAATCAAATACCCGAACCACCTCAATGGGGTCCATCCAATGCGCAGTGTCAGTGGCCCTACTCTGAGCCTCTTCCAGATATCTGCACTTCTTACCCCACCTCCAAGGGAGAGCCTAGCCACCCAGCTGAGAAAGCTCATTTCGGCTGCTTTTATCTGTGATCACATCCTTTTTGTCAAAACCCAAAACTCATGCCCATAGATGAGAGTAGGGATGTACATCAACTAGTATAGTGAGAGTATAGTTCAGTTCCTTCTTCACCACTACAGATTGGTATAGCGACAGTATAACTGCTGATCTGTCTGTCTATCTCAGCATCCTTATTCTCCTCACTTGTGACAGTAAAACTCCTCCACTTTAGGCAGTAGCTCACCTCCCACTCAGAGAGGACAAGTCACCTTTTTCCTACCAATGACCATGACCTCAGATTTGGAGGTACTGATCCTCATCCCTGCCGCATCACAATCAGTTGCAAACCATTCCAATGTGTGCTGGAGTTCACATCTAGATGAAGCCAACAGGACTACATCATCTGTAAAAAGCAGTGACACAACTGATATCATGTCAATGAAATTCATAAACAGGATAGCAGACAAAGCACAGCCCTGGCAGAGCTGCCTATCCACTGAGAACAGTGCTGATGTTTTACCAAGTCATGTGGACACAGCTCTCACTGTGATTATATAGGGACCAAACAGCCCTTATTAGGTGCCACAAAGCCCCGCACTCTCCCAGCACCTCTGGCAGAATCCCTCGAGGAACATGATCATACGCTTTCTCCAAGTCCACAAAACACATGTAGACTGATTAAGTGTACTCCAATGTCCACTTCAGGATTTTCATGATGGTAAAGAGCAGATGCACTGTTCCATGGCTCAGACAGAATCCACATTGCTCCTCATGGATCAGAGGTTCCACGACTGGATGGAGACTCCTTTCCATTAAAGTTGCTTAAGCTTTCCCTGGGAGATTGAAGCTGGCCTTTTTAAAAATGGGGACCTCCACCCCAATCTGCCAATCCAGGGTCACTGCTCCTGATAACCACTCAACATTGAAAAGTCGTGGCAGCCATGACAGACCAACAATTTTCAGAGCCTTCAGCATTTCTGGGCAGATTTCATATACTCCCATGGCCTTGAAACTGCAAGGGTGCTTAATTACATCAGTGACCTTCCTAAAGGAAATGAGCATTGATCCCCTATCAGCTTCTTATTCTGCCTCCTCCACAGAAGGTATGCCCATCAGATTCAGGAGCCCCTCAAAGTGCTCCTTCCACTGTCAGACTGGGTCAGCATTTTTCCAGTCTTGCTGAAAAGAACCTGGCTAAAGCTCTGCATTCTCCTTCTGAGCCACTTCTTAGTTTGCCAGAATGTCTTTGAACCTGATCAATAGCTGCTCTTCATCGTGTTGCTGAACTCCTCCCACACCTGGATATTTGCTTGTCTGACTGCCAAAAACAAAGTCCTTTTGGTCTGATGGGAACCCTCTGTTGCTTCAGGAGTCATCAATGCTAACCATAAATGGAATGCCTCCTCCTTCTTCAACTTGATTGCATCCCTTACCTCTGGTATCCATCAGTGTGTTCCCACCTCATGATTCACCTATGGGGTCCTGTGACGATGCGGGTTCAGCTCCGTGCTCCCATCGGCTGTTAGGGAGCCCTTGAACCCATCACCGTCGGTAATGTCACCGATGAGCTAGACAGTGAGGCAATAACAATTGAGCAAGGGGATGGTTCAAAAGTGCAAAGTGCTTTTATTAAAAGACAATCAAATGTTCAAACAAAAAACTAAATGTCGGCCTAACACCCAGGTTGCCTATTGAGCTGCTGCGAGCCTGTTCATGCTCGCTCACTTACTCGCACCGGCGCAGTCTCTCTCTTGCTTCCTGCTTTCTTCTACAACCTCCCGTTCTCTTTCCTTTCTTTTCTTATTCTTCCCTCTAACCGTCTCGGGCTTCTCTATATATGCAGAGAGGACATGGCAGCTGCAGCCCATTAGCCACTGGAACAATCACGGATGTGGGCAGTCTCTCACCTGTGCATTTAGGTGAGAAACGCCCACACCGCAGATCGCACTGCGGCTCGCTACAGTCACCACGCCCCCTCCTAAGCCGTAAGCGTGGTGATTATTTATTGAACTGGCCTTTGCTGGGAGAGCTGTGGACCCATAACACCACAGGTCCATTCAGCCTCTATGTCCTGAGCCTCTACCGGGATGTGGGAGAACCTCTTTTGGAGGTGGGAGTTGAAAGTCTTCTGGACTGGCGTCTCTCCCAAACATTCCCAGTTCACCTTCACTACTCACATGGGCTTTCCAGGTCTGTCTAGGCAATTCCCTACCATCTGACCCAACTCACCACCAGGAGGTGGTCAACTGACAACTGCTCTCTTCACCTGAGTGTATACAACAGCTGCAAATCTGATGATGCAACTCTAAAATCAATCATAGACCTTTATCTAAGGTGCTCTGGTACCAGGTAAACCTATAAGCACCCTTATGCTTGACCACAAACTTTTTTATGGATAAACCATGCCCAGCACAGAAGTCCAATAACAAAACACCACTTGAGTTTAGATTAGAAAGGCTGCTCCTCCAGGTGTCTCCATCTTTATCCACATGGGTGTTACACCCAACAGAACTATGAAGTTCCCAGCTGGGACCCTTTCCAGGATTCCCTCCAGGCACTCCAAAATGGCCTGGTACTCTGAGCTGTCATTTGGTGCATAAGCACATACAGCTGTCAGAGCTCTCCATTCTGAAACCATCAGTTCAGTTCCAAGACAAACTCCAACATGGCATTGACTAGGCAGAGTCCCAACTCCCACCAACGACTTTTCCACTGGCCAACTGCAGAGTAAAGGAGAGTCCAGCCTCTTTCAAGTGGTTTGTTTCCCAAAACCAGCAAATGTGAGCCCAACTATATAACACTCCACTTCACCGACCAACTCCGGCTCCTTCCCCACAAGAGTGGTGCCTTTCCAGGTCCCAAGAGTCAGTTTATGTGTCTAGTTTCCAGTTTGCCAAGACCTCTCTCTCTGCCTGCCGTACAGATCACATCACACATGACCCCTATTACTAGATGATGGGCCCACAGGAGGACAGTCCCACATCGCAAGTTCGGGCTGTGCCTAACCAGACTCTGTTGGAGGCACGAGAGACCTGGCAACCCCATTCCGAGTAGGGTGTTCTTTTTATATTGGTGACTCTGTATAATTAGGGGTTGTGAATTGCTCTTTGTCTGACACCTCACCTGGGACCAATTTAACTTGGGAGGCCATACCAGGAGCTTCTGCTCCTGACAACATAGCTCCCAAGATCACAGGGGCATACACGATAAAGTGGTGATTCCTGCTGAATTTATATTAAAATAATTCTAAACATTTCCATAAAAAATTTAAAAAAACAGAAAACATGAGATTAAATATACTGTTTGTAATCTTAAGATCTCGTGTGGGACTACAGGAAATGCATAAATAAAAGTTTTTTCTCACCATAGTAAAAGATGCACAGTAAAGCCTGGAGCTGGGCATAATCTCAAAGAAAGAGAAAGACTCATCTACAAAATGCCCCCTTTTTGGTACACTAGACAGCAAGTGCCTATTCTGCACAGAGAGAGAGAGGATTTATTTCAAACTGTGTTTCTGTCTCATTTCAGATCAAAGGTAAATGAACTCTGTGAAGCTCAATTGCTTTCTCATAGTCTCACTTGTAACATCAGCACTCAATCAGGACATTGCCTGAAGAGCTCCTAACTGCAAAGCTAACAGAAAGCACCATGAAAAGATCAAATCGCCTACAAAAAACATTCCCAGCAGCTGGGACATGGGGAACCCCCTTGAACCCCCCTACAATACAGTAATAACAAGTGCCTTATTCTTTGCACCCTGAGAACCAGAAGCTACAGATCACCCGCCCTTCCCATCCCCTTTCCTCCCCCCTTCCCCCCGCCTCCCCCAAATCATTTGTGTCTTTATGATGACAGTAACATAAGAAAGGGCCTAGCCTCCATCATTTCAATGGCCTAGTGTAACAAAGGGTGCATTGTGATTGACAGAAGGGACTGGGCACTGTGAGAAATCACCCAGTGGTACTTCCTCTCGGGGATATCTCCATGGACAAGGCTGCTGAAACCTAAAACTTTAAAAGCATCTCCCATTACTGTGCCAGGAACACCTAAGCAGGTAAACTCCTTTCCGAGATGGCTGCCATCTAGTCAAGAGGTGAAACTGGACACTTTCTTGAAAAGTGATAACGGTGGAAAGTTATTCCCAAAGCTCAACTGGCCTGTTACAATTCATATTCCCATGAACACAGCAGAGGTCAGTTCAACCCAGTCTCCTCCTAGACTTGATTAGCTATAGCAAAAAAACTTCCTGACAAAACAAAGAGAGTCATTTAACAAGAAAATGGGATGGCTTTATATCCGTCTGTATTTGTGGAAGACAAATGTGGCTGAAGAATCATTGAAATGTATGTGGGTGGACACCAGATGGCTATCTGCTACATTTCCTAAGGTATAATATTGTAAAAAGAGGCCTTCATCGATGCATAACAAAACAATATAATGTGCATGTTCATGGTGCATGCACTGTGACACTTCTTTCTCATACAGTACTCTGAATAAGTATACAATCAAGAAAATAACAAGATCACCAGTCTTCTTAGCTTAGAAATTAAATATGTACAATTTGTTAGTGAAACTGCATTTTTAAAGAAGTGTTTTGATTATACTGGATAAAAAAGGCACTGTGCATTACAACAAGTGTTAAATAAATCAATACTTATCTTGTAAAAAAAAAAAATTGCACTTTATTGTTTTATCAAATTAAAGCATCTGTAGCAGTTCACCTTTGCATTGATATTAGATTCTTCTTGCATACTGAATCACACAGAGGCACTATAACTTATTGTAAGTGTATGGTGCTCTGAAATATCATAATCAGATAATGTAGGCTGTGTGCATAGTCTGATATATTAAAAATTGATTCACAGATCCATAACATTGTATGTTTCTGTTATACACATTTGTCATTTTTAATCTACTATAATTATAAAACATTTTACTTTAATTACAATTGTTTTAGTGATAAGGGTTGTGTTGATGTCAAGTTGCTGTGTTTTAGAGACATTAAAGGTAAGGACTCCTACTGTTCTTATCCATTTCTTTTTAATCAGGAGTCCTCAGAGGCACATTATTTGCTCCTGAAGCACAAAGGTGAAGAACATAATGTGATACTTGATAGAATAAGTATTACATAGTTATTACCTTCATGAGGCATTCCCTTTTGTGCCATAAGAAATATATATTTTTAATAGCCAAATCAACCTACATTGTCTGTAGTTTCAGACTGTTCTAAAGTTGTTTTTTTTTCTTTACCTGTTTTAATTTAACTCTTTATTATTTATCACTTAATGCTGCTGGAGTGACTAATTTACAGTAACATACACCACAGCTTTATAGCAGATGCATCACAGCTTTAAATAAGAGATGATAGAGGGTCGAGGCATCACTTCTTTTTATGGTATTCTCTTAGTAAATATGTGTCTCCCTTTGGATATACAAATACCTGTAATGCAAGCTTCACAAGATGTACCAATACCTAAGTGGCAGCTCTCTGATAAGCACCACTTTCAAAACTTTGGAGATCTTCCTTCTCTACCTTAATTATGGCAGAGTTATTAGCAGCACAAATAAACAGTTACTTCTGATATTAATATTTTAAATTGGAAGGATAATGCCTCAATGGTCAAGGACTGTAACACCAGTGGGATGCTCTTTTTTAATTTTCCAAATTCAGTTTACCAATTTGGTTTTTATATATTTCTCTTTTAATGTAAGCTGTTACTTTTGTTTATTCTTTTATTGATTTGATACCTCTGTATTTATTTGAAAATTCAATTAAAAAAAGAATTACAAAAACTAAAAAAGTTCTCTTTTTTTAGACTTTCACTGTTCTCATTAATGAGGAGGCAATTATGACAAGTAAATATTAAGCTGAATAATTTTTATTTTTAATTTAATAATCCTTCATACGGTTTAGTATAAAGGCCTCAGAGATAAGTGCATAATTATATCAAAGATTGAATCTAAAGTTTTGATGATTGATAATGTTTGTAACTACAATGCTGTGCCATAAAGGAGTAAGGGTGTTATTTTTTTACCACATTTTATTTATCCATTTAGTACCATTTTTTAAATAATTGACATATATATTATTAATTTTAATTTTTAGGTATTATTCCGCACAATATTGGGGTGATATTTAGGCGAGTGATGCAAAATGTCCAGGCTCTACAACATAATGTAGACATTCTGCTTTTATTATCACTTATTTTGACAGAGAGATGATAGTATATTGCTGCTTATTGATGTACATAATTGTTTTTATTCTTACACAAAAACAAAAAGAATTTCACAGATTACAGTTTAAAATGACTCCAGTCGTATGAGCCAAATAGCAATGTAATCAATATTTTTATAGCCTTTAAATGTTGATTAATACATTAAACAGACCACATCCACCCATCCATCCATTATCCAACCTGCTATATCCTAACTATAGGGTCATGGGGGTCTGCTGGAGCCAATCTCTGCCAACACAGGGCGCAAGGCAGGAAACAAACCCTGGGCAGGACGCCAGCACACCGCAGCATACCACATTAGAATGATCAATAGAATATTAAATGCATTAATGAAAAAATGTGTCGTTTCAAGTCCAAATTGGCTGTACATCTATATGCTGCAAAAAAAACTCACACTAATTAACTTAAGGAGGCTTCTTCTTGAACTTCTGATACCTGCTTTCAAGCAACACTGAAAATGTGCTGCTTGTGATTACCCAAGAACATTGCAGTGTTCAAAGGCTTGAGCAATTACAGGTGGATCTCATCCATTCCTCACAGTCTCTCAATCACTGCAGTAACCTCTGCCACAGATATAACCCTAATTCTACAAGATGTGTCCATCACTACTTGCCTCCACGGGTGTGATGTCTTCTGAATTCAAGAGTTCTTCAAATTGTCTGTTCCACTTCACAACAATATACTGAGCAGCAGTCAGCATTTTTCCATTTTTGCTGAGAGCAGCCTAGATGATATTCAATCCACTGTTCCAGAATAGTCTAATGCTTTTGCCAGGCTACATGAAACTTATCCATATTACTAACTGAGAATGGTAAACCGGATGGCATGGACACAGGTACACGGCGATGGGATCATGAGACGTACTGCGCAGGCACGTACGTCTCATAAACCGCAAGCGAAGTCGTATCCACCGCGCACGAAGGAGTCACGGCCCAAAAACGAAAGAGCTCAACTGACGTGAATGAGAAATGAAGCAACAACGCGCCCATAGCTAAAGACTAACGACACAGCCACACAAAAAAGAGGAATCTGCGCTGCAGCCCAGATTCAAACGGAAGAGGCTACGGAGGCCCCACAGGTCCACAAAGATAGTACGGAAGGCGCGGGAAAGTACGAAAGGCAAAGGCGCCTACACAGCATAGTGAAACCCGACATAGTACGGAAGGTGCAGGCGTCACCGCCATATTGTGAGTGGCACTATTGCGGAGTGAAGGCGCAGGCGTCACCACCATATTGTGAGTGGCACTATTGCGGAGTGAAGGCGCAGGCATCACCGCCATATTGTGAGTGGCACTACTGCGGAGTGAAGTTAGGAATAATTTGCTGCTTGGGATTGTACAAACCGCTGAACGCTTTACACCAAATTCAAACACAATACAGCTCAACGATACAAACACGAGCCCACCTGGATAAGATCAATGAACGCAGGCGCCTACAACGCGCGTCTGAAATGCCGCGGGCAAAGCGGGGACGGCTCCAAAACAAATGAGCTCGACTAATGTGTTTCAGGATACCCAACGCCGGGGGTAGGCGAGCGAAGCGAGCAGGGGGCGGAGCCCCCTTGTTCTCCCTGATCCTAGCAGTCTGAAGCCTTTACTTTAATCATTACCACAGGTGACACTTTTAGGCATACTATTACTATTCATTGAAACTGGCAACCCAGCCTATTAACATCTCATAGGAAGAACCTGGCTATTTGTGTAGATCTAGTGGTTCTGTCTTTCAGAAAGAAACTGTATTTTAAGCCACAACTTCTTGAAGCCATGTTCATATTGAAAGTGAGTTTTAATTTCTTTACACAACAATGTATCATTCTGGCTTATCAAGAACTCTTTCACAGCCATTTTCGAATTTTCCTGTCTCATTGTCACCTTGATTATCTGACTCAGTCGACTAGTCAACAGTAAACATCTCTAAATCCTTGTGTAAAAATTAAACATCTTCATATTAAATGACACAAATGTGACATGTTTAAAAAAGGTAAAGATCCATGCACAGTTGGTTGGCAAGATCAGTCCTAACTAAGGATAATTTGGGATAGTCTGATAATATATATCAATTTTTGCATTAGAGTATTTGATTTGATCTTTGTTGTTATTTTGTGCAAATTGTATAATATATGATACAGTGCTACAGTCAAGCAGGTTAGTGCTGCCATTTCATCTGTTTCCCCACATACCTCTCCTAGTCCATTTACTGAATGCTACAGATGAATATCCATCCATCCATCCATCCTCTTCCGCTTATCCGAGGTCGGGTCGCGGGGGCAGCAGCTTGAGCAGAGATGCCCAGACTTCCCTCTCCCCAGCCACTTCTTCTAGCTCTTCCGGGAGAATCCCAAGGCGTTCCCAGGCCAGCCGGGAGACATAGTCCCGCCAGCGTGTCCTGGGTCTTCCCCGGGGCCTCCTTCAGGTTGGACGTGCCCGGAACACCTCACAGGGGAGGCGTCCAGGAGGCATCCTGATCAGATGCCCGAGCCACCTCATCTGACTCCACTCGATGCGGAGGAGCAGCGGCTCTACTCTGAGCCCCTCTCGGATGACTGAGCTTCTCACCCTATCTTTAAGGGAGAGCCCAGACACCCTGCGGAGAAAACTCATTTCAGCCGCTTGTATTCGCGATCTCGTTCTTTCGGTCACTACCCATAGCTCATGACCATAGGTGAGGGTAGGAACATAGATCGACTGGTAAATTGAGAGCTTTGCCTTATGGCTCAGCTCCTTTTTCACCACGACAGACCGATGCAGAGCCCGAATCACTGCGGACGCCGCACCGATCCGCCTGTCGATCTCACACTCCATTCTTCCCTCACTCGTGAACAAGATCCCGAGATACTTGAACTCCTCCACTTGGGGCAGGATCTCGCTACCAACCCTGAGAGGGCACTCCACCCTTTTCCGGCTGAGGACCATGGTCTCGGATTTGGAGGTGCTGATTCTCATCCCAGCCACTTCACACTCAGCTGCGAACCGATCCAGAGAGAGCTGAAGATCATGGCCTGATGAAGCAAACAGGACAACATCATCTGCAAAAAGCAGTGACCCAATCCTGAGTCCAAAGTTATGAACAGAATCGGTGACAAAGGGCAGCCCTGGCGGAGTCCAACTCTCACTGGAAACGGGTTCGACTTACTGCCGCCAATACGGACCAAGCTCTGACACCGATCGTACAGGGACCAAACAGCTCTTATCAAGGGGTCCGGCTCCCCATACTCTCGGAGCATCCCCCACAGGATTCCCCGAGGGACACGGTCGAACGCCTTTTCCAAGTCCACAAAACACATGTAGACTGGTTGGGCGAACTCCCATGCACCCTCCAGGACCCTGCTAAGGGTGTAGCGCTGGTCCACTGTTCCACGACCAGGACGAAAACCACACTGTTCCTCCTGAATCCGAGGTTCGACTATCCGACGGACAGATATACAGATGAATATGCATTAAAGTAAATATCAGCATGCTTCCCAAAAATAGTTTTCATTTTATCAGTCAGAAAGACATATGATGATCCTCTTTCTTTACCTTAAAATCATTTTTTGGTAGTGGTGTTGTTACATTATTAGCTATTTTTCTCCTCCATTGCCCTGTGATCTAAATTTCTGGCAGTGCCGGCTGATTTACTAATGTCTGCATTATCAGCTAAAATAACTTTGTTATAGATTAACAAAAACAGGAAGCTCCATTCTCTACACACGTATACTGTAAAACTCATAAAGGATGATTTTTTTTCGCAATTCCTAGTATCAAAAATATACATGCATATCTAAATTATACCTGTCAATAATCCTGGACTGATTCATCTCAACAAAACCAAACCACAGAAGGGTGTCTTAACTTTGCACTAAGTATTATTTTTTGTTAGAAGAGTCCAACTAGTGGAGAATGTACTATACATGCTGTCTTCTGCAATTAGTGCATAATGATAAAGAATCAAAATATAGACATACACACTCTTACTGATATCTGAGGGAAAAGTCAAATCTAACTTTTAAACTTAATCCCTGGTGACTATGTATTAATATTCTTACGTTGATGACAAACTTTACTGCATGATTAAATATACTGTCATGCACGAGTGCATGGGGAGCAGTTTAAGGACTCGGACCACATCGTGACAACTCATGCCTAGGGACAGCGGCGGCGCACTAACCTTTCTCTTCTTGTTTCATCAACCAGAACGAGGACTCGTCGCCGTAATAAAGCCCGGAGTAAACAAAAAGACGCCATACTTCCGCGTTCCCTTCTACCCTCCAGTTCAGAGACGATGACGTCTATCTCCCATCATGCATCTCAGTGTTCCCAGCATTCCTGTTCAATTTCCTGTGCCCCTGTATAAATGTTCCCCATTTTCTTCATACATGGTCCGATGTGACCATTTAATTTTGTACTGTGGAGACGTTACTCAATTTCTGTTCAGTAAACCGGGGCGGAAACCCCAAAAGTTTATACTGTGTGACTTTGTTTTCTTCACAGATTGATGTCGGAAGGGCAAGACTTGAATGCGGTATTAAATACCTTAGCGAATGAACTCCAGGCGGTCAAGATGGACCAGGCCACCACACAGAGAGAGCTCGCACAAACAAAGAGACTGTTGGCGGCCACGGAAGCTGCGAGGCCGGACAACGCACGACCTTCACCTCCTCAAATTGTTCCCCTAACAGAAACCGATGACCTGGAAGCCTATCTGACCGTCTTCGAGAGAACGGCTGCCAGAAATCAGTGGCCACGAGCGGAATGGGCGTCCATCTTGGCTCCCTACCTGAAGGGTCCAGCACAGCGGGCCTATCACGATCTCCCTGAGGAGAAAGCCACCCAATACGACCTCCTAAGAGCCGAGTTGTATAAGCACTACGGCATTACATCCGGCCAGCAGGCGAGGGTATGGCGGCACTGGCGCTTCAACCCGGAGCTTCCAGCTAGGGCTCAGGCGTTCGAGTTCTGGGGCAAACTCGGGCGATGGCTACGGCCAGATGTTAATCAAGCCCGTCAGGTGGTTGAGCAGGTAGCCTGTTAGGCGTTAGTATACGCCATGCCGGACTACCTCGCCCAGCAGGTCCGGAGACATCCCTTTCGGGATATGAACGGGCTCCTGGAGGTCTTGCAGCAACAACTGGTGGTAAACCAAATCAGGGGGTCTGAGAAGCCTGTTTGTATGGCTTGACTGATGGACTGCAGCTACGCGAGAGGAAAGAGGTACTGTGCACCGTCAAACCCTCTGGCACTGTCAAACCCTCTGGGAATGATGTTGGTGAATGGGCACTCGGTGGTGGTTTTGTTTGATTCCGGGAGCATTATCACCATTGTTGCTCACCGTTATGTTTTGCCGCAACAATGGCTCGCTAAAAGGTCGAGTATAATATGTGTGCATGGAGAAACCAGATCATACAGGTCCACAAGGTGTTATATAACATGGAGGGGGACTCCGAAACAACTTTTAGTTGTGGTGTTACCCGAACCCCCCTATCCGGTTATATTGGGACAAGACTGGTCTAAAAATAAATGCGGTAGAACTGTCACCACTCCCTTACACACACTGAGTCTACTTATAGATGGTCAGGGGGCCCTCCAAACTGCTCCCACGCCGTGCTCCTCGGCAACTAGTGATGACGTGGACGGCTGGGACGGACGCCTTTCAGAGACAGACCCCGGTCCGGAAGTAGAACCGGGTATGTTTCCGCCTCGGGAGGACGCCGCTCCAGGCCTGAGCCCTGATGTATTAGCCGGCCTAGACATTCAATTTCGCTCTACGCCGGCATCATTTAAAAGAGAACAGTGGAATGACGATTCCCTGAAGTTTGCCCAGAATGCTGTTTTATCTGCAGACGACCTGGCATCATTAGATTCCACACCTCCGGGACCCTACTTTGTCCTAGAAAATGACTTGTTATACCGAGTTGTGGAACACGAAGGCGAGGTATGGAGGTTGTTGTTAGTGCAGCGAACCTACCGGCGCCCACCTCGGGGCCGAAAAAACATTGGATAGGATTAAACTCCGATTTTATTGGCCCGGGATCAATGAGGAGGTCCACTGTTTCTGTCAGTCTTGTCCAGTCTGTCAGTTACGCCAGATTCCCAGGAGGGACTGAGCTCCTGTAGTCCCGATTCCCCTTATTGACGTTCCCTTTGAGCGGATCGGAGTCAATCTCGTTGGACCCCTAGAGCCTTCGGCCCGAGGCCATAAATGTATTTTGGTCGTGGTGGATTATGCAACCCGGTATCCAGAAGTGGTTCCCCTGCGAGCTGCTAATTCAAAAAATGTTGCATGGGAATTGGTAGGATTATTTTCCCGAGTGGGCATACCTAAGGAAATCCTCACGGATCAAGGTACACCCTTTACTTCGGATACGTTCAGGGAGGTGGCCAAGTTACTCTGTATTAAGCATCTCAAAACGTCTGTTTATCACCCTCAGACGGATGGGTTGGTGGAAAGATTTAACCAAACCCTTAAGCAGATGCTCCGTAAGGTAGTCAACATGGACGGAAGGAATTGGGACCAGCTCCTACCTTTAGTACTTTTTGCGTATCGGGAGGTGCCTCAAGCCTCCTCGAGATTTTCCCCGTTTGAACTTCTATATGGGCGCCAGCCCCGGGGCATTTTGGACTTACTAAAAGAAGGTTGGGAAGGGGAGGCACTTCCCTCCACAAGTTTGTTGGAATATATCGTGCACTTACGCGATTGGTTAGATAAAATCAGACCTATGCTAAAAGACCACATGTCTCGGGCTCAAACAGCGCAGCCCGGAATTATAATAGGAACTCCTCCCTACGCGAATTTCAGCCGGGGGATCGAGTACTGGTGCTTGTGCCCACCTCTCACTCAAAACTGCTTGCCCATTGGCAGGGCCCGTACGAGGTAAAAGAAAGAAAAGAAGTCGTTGACTATTTGGTTGTCCAACCAAATCGTCGACCGACCGAGAGGGTGTATCACGTGAACTTATTAAAGTTTTGGAAGACCAGGGAGGAACAACCCCCTTCCGAGTTCACCCTCTCTCTTTTCACCAAAATCACATCACTTAACCTTGGCCACAATTTGACACCCCACCAACGACAGGAGCTCGAAGGAGCAATTCTGTCCATCCCGGTCAGTGAAGCACCAGGCCAGACTGCACTGATTCAGCACGATATTGTGACAGACCCGGGAGTGGTTATCTGGGAAAGACCATACCGCCTCCCGGAAGCAAAAAAAAGCGGAGGTGGAGCTGGAGTCATAGCCCGTAGTCCAGTCCCATTATCCTGGTGTCCAAACCGGACGGCTCTTGGAGATTTTGTAATGACTTCCGACGTCTTAATCAGGTCTCCAAGTTTGACGCCTATCCCATGCCCTGAGTCGACAAGCTCCTCGAGAAGTTGGGAACGGCACGGTATTTGTGAATTTCCCATTGGGATTAATAAAGTATCTATCTATCTATCTATCTATCTATCTATCTATCTATCTATCTATCTATCTATCTATCTATCTATCTATCTATCTATCTATCTATCTATCTATCTATCTATCTATCTATCTATCTATCTATCTATTTGACTACTCTTGACATGACCAAAGGGTACTGGCAAATTCCCTTAACGGCATCTGCTAAAGAGAAAACCGCTTTCAGTACCCCTAGTGGACACTGGCAATACAAGGTTCTCCCATTTGGGATGCACGGGGCAGCAGCTACTTTCCAGTGTCTGGTACATAGAGTGCTACGGCCCCACCAGTTCTATTGTGCCGCCTACCTATTTTTTCCGGCACCAGGGAGGAGCATGTATTACAGGTTTACGCCGTCCTCCTGATGCTAGTGAAATCCGGTCTACGTATCAACCCCTGGAAGTGCTTCTTTGGGTTGAACGAGGCCAAATATTTGGGTTACCTGGTAGGAGGGGGGATGGTGAAACCACAGTGTTCAAAGATAAAAGTCATCTTGGAATGGCCCCGTCCGATACTCAAGAAACAGGTGCATGCTTTCTTAGGGTTAGCGAGTTACTACCGCTGGTTTGTACCTCGTTTCTCTGAAAGGGCAGCACACTTGATACGTTTGACAAAGAAGAAGGCCCCTTTGCATGTGGTGTGGAATGAAGCCGCGGAACAAGCATTCAGTGACTTAAAAATGGCCCTCACTTCGTCACCTATTTTGAGAGCGCCTAACTTTTCCCTTCCTTTTCTCCTCCAGACCGATGCTTCGGACATTGGCCTCGGTGTCGTGTTAAGCCAAAGTGTCGATGGTGTCGAACACCCCGTGATGTACCTGAGCCGGAAACTGTTAGACCGGGAGACGAGGTATGCGGCGGTGGAACGGGAAGCCCTGACGATCAAGTGGGTGGTAACTCACCTGCGGTACTACCTGCTGGGTCGGGAATTCACCCTGGTGACAGACCATGCTGCCCTCCAGTGGATGGCCCTTCATAGGGAGTCGAATCCTCGGGTTACCACGTGGTTTTTGGACCTGCAGCCGTACAAGTTCACCGTCACTTATCGTTGGGGTAACCTTCAGGCCAACGCGAATGCACTCTCACGGGCTCACGGCCTCTCAGTTCGGGCCACCCGACCTGGTGGGTCTGGGCTAGAGGGAGGGGTCATGTCACACACGAGCGCATGGGGAGCAGTTTAAGGACTCATACCACATCGCAACAACTCATGCCGAGGGACAGCGGCAGCGGACTAACCTTTCTCTTCTTGTTTCATCAGCCAAAACGAGGACTCGTCACCGTAATAAAGCCTGGAGTACACAAAAAGACGCCATACTTCCGGGTTCCCTTCTACCCTCCAGTTCAGAGATGATGACGTCTATCTCCCATCATGCATCTCAGTGTTCCCAGCATTCCTGTTCAATTTCCTGTCCCCCTGTATAAATGTTCCCCGTTTTCTTCCGATGTGACCATTTAATTTTGTACTGTGGAGACGTTACTCAATTTCTGTTCAGTAAACTGGGGTGGAAACCCCAAAAGTTTATACTGTGTGACTTTGTTTTCTTCACAATACACTACATTACTGTAGGTTTTATGTATTTTAAAACTATATACAAAAATGAATGATCTAATTGTGGAAATGGGAATGATGGGTACCATGCCTTTTGCATGTCTAAGTAATTTTTGTAGCAATATCCGTGAGCTAAAAAAAAAATAAAGCATTGATTATGCTCTGCTTTACACTGATTTTAAATTAAGTTGGTGTTCAGAAAAAAAATAAAGCATTGATTATGCTCTGCTTTACACTGATTTTAAATTAAGTTGGTGTTCAGGGGCTAAGGATTCTACTGCCCTGTTACATATACACACACAAACACAAAGAGGGTTTAATTGGGAAAAATTAAGAAATACTGGACATATTATATTAGAGGTCTAAATAATTATCAAAAATAAAAATAGTTATCATGTGTTTAGCTGTTATTGTCTCATTCAATCGATGCCATTCTTGATTGCCTAAGGATACACGTGATTAACAGGAAACTCCTGCTTTATAATGATACACAAAGCTTTGCAGATTGAGGATGTTTTCCCACAGACAGTAGAACTCAATGACATTCAACCAGAAGTTTGTACATACAGAACTACTTGGAGCTACAGAGCTGTGTGAACAGGTGAGTACAATTAAGTCTAGTTTTTCAATTTCCATGTCAGTCAAGGCTCTTCTGTTCTATGACTCAATCTTTAGTACATTTGATTCCCAAACCTGTTTCCACATGTCCACATGTTGTCTTTAATATGCCTTGTTTAGGTGATGCCTGTTTAGTTAAAAAAAAAAAAAAAAAAAAAAAAAAAAAAAAAATTCTGGGTCCGCTATGCTTAGACACATTTGTCTGTGTAACTTTAACATGCTTACAAGGCTTGTGATAATACACGATGTGGGGGGGGGGGGGGGGGGGGGGGGGGGGGTTTGGGCAAAAAAATAGAATTTATTTATAAAAACCTAGGGGGCTGCTTGCTTCACTCGCCAACCCCCGTGTTTGGTTTTCCGGACACACGTTTAAGATTTTTTTTTTCTTTGAATTGTTGCTATTTCATTAGTTTTACTTTTATTTCAGAACTTATGTAAAAACATTATTTGGAATCTTTCGAGTCCAAATATGCTGAATCTTTTAAATGAGGTCAGTGAGGTAAAGTGTTTAGCGACTTTGTCAGGTTAGAGATAATGAAAACTGGAATTCAAAAGACTCAAAAAAAACGTAGGCGCGAAACACATGCAGAGCAAGATAAAGAATATGAAAGCAGAAAAAAACGAGTGTCAAAAAAAAAAGTTAACATCGCATTAGCGCAAAAAAAAAATTATTACTCGGAGAAATAGCTAAAAGGCGAATAGAGATGAATATATGGACACAGGTGATATGTCAGAAGTATGTAAATATTGTAAGGCTTTGAAGTTTAAGTCAGAGAATTTTAAAAACGTGTTTTACCTCACATGCATTTATTGGTTACTTTGCAAAAAAAATTATTAACTGATAATGATGCAGATTGCTTTGTCTGTGCTGAAATTCCAAACAGAGAAACCTATCCTGAATTATCTCTAACCTGCTCTGCATGTGTTTGGCCCTTTTGTTTTTTAACTTCTTTATGTTTTACTTTGTTTTCTACTCTGTCTTTTATCTCCAACCACACTTTGTCCTGCTTTTTTTCAATGACACCTGGTCCGTGGTGATTATTTTCCCTTTTTCAAGTATTAATTTCCGTTTGTTTGCGCTACTGCGATCTTTACTTTCTTTTTTATACTTTCTAATTTTCCTACTTTCATATTCTTTAACTTTCTCCACATTTGAATCGCGCATATGTTTTTTTTTTTTTTGGGAGCCTTTTGAATTCCCCTGCTTTCATAATCTGCTCTGCATGTGTATAGCGCCAACGTTTGTGAACGTCTTTATGAAGTTCTACTTTGTCTTTTACTCTCTGTCTTTTAATTCTGAGCCCGACTGGACGTGCTTTGTTTCAATTCCACTTATTATGGGCTAATAATTACTTGCCTTATTTTCTGAATTTGCACCTAGATTATTTTTTCTTTCCAACGCTTTTGAGTCTCTTTTCTCCGCGCTGCTTTCTTCTTCGCTTATTTGTACGTTTCATTTATAACATATTGTCCTTATACGCTTTATATGCGCTGAGACCCTGGATCTGTATGTGCTCAAATCCTTCACAAGACTGAATGTTTTGCTTCCCTGTTGTCTTATTTGATAGATTGTAAGTAGGGTGTGTCTTGCAAGAATCTCATGTTCTACGTCATCGCGAGACGGCCCTGGGACAATCTCTTGGCACCAAGTCTCATGTTTACGGTCCCCGTGAGACGCACCGTGGCAAGTCTCTTTTGTCTCGCGGGTCTTTTAAATGTCTTCCGAGAAGATTACGTATTGCAGCCTTGCTTTTGCTTTCCAGGATTTTTTTTTATAATAGAGAGATTGTGTATTTATTTTACACTTTCAAACTGCAGCCACCTTCAAAGTACTCTCCGTTTGATGCAATACACTTATCAAGTTGTTTTTCCACTGATCAAAATAATTTTAAAACTCCTCCATTTTGATCCTTTTTAGGGCTTCTGCCACTTTTTGCTTCACCTCTTCCATATTGACAAAACATTTCCAAAGGCACTATTGTCCAAAGGCACTATTACCTAATCATTCATGGAAATGCAATTCTGCAATTGTGATAAAACAAGATTTGTTAAAAAAACTGATACTAAGGCCTAATAAAGTGAGGATGAAACAAGATGATTTCAGGGTATAAATTTGCTATTTAGACATTTCTGGGGGAAATAATCAAAATACAAAGATAAAATATACACATTAATACCAGAAGAATATAAATACAAGAAACTGTTTTTTCCCAAGAGCCACATAGGGATATAGGCCACCAAGGACGGGTACACTTGCCAAAAGAAATAAAACGAAAGTGATATTTTAGTTCCTTTTTTAGATTCCTTGGCAGGTCAAAGTTCTCACAGTGAATTAGGCAAACTGTGTAATTACAAACAAAATTGCGCCCATGACATCACAGAACTGTACATGGAAACAAGAAATAATCACATGAAAAAGTTATATGCTGGCCACACCTTGCTCAATGATGTAGCTGATGTTTGATGGCAGCAGCCATCAGCAAGCAAATGAGGAAGCACAAACAAGACCATCAAAAGATCAGAAACAGAAATCTGTGTGTATAAAATAATGTCAATTAATTGCCACTGTGAACATTCAAAATGTACCATTTTAAATTGTAAGTCCAAATTGTAAGATGATATTTTCAGCAAATAAATAAAAAGAAATGACACAAGGTAATTAGCCTTGGCAGAAAATAATCTCTTTACATTATTGCACACCTTATCAGCTGGAATGAACAGTTTCATTTCTGCAGTAAGATTGTGTAATGACACATAA
Organism: Erpetoichthys calabaricus; assembly: GCF_900747795.2. NCBI lineage: Eukaryota > Metazoa > Chordata > Cladistia > Polypteriformes > Polypteridae > Erpetoichthys > Erpetoichthys calabaricus. The sequence continues at coordinate 229,085,907 of NC_041397.2, read as the reverse complement.
TGTAAAGCTAAGAACTGTAACATCCTCACATATTTGCTAAAAGAGCAAAAACATCTAGATCGAATTCATTTTAAAGAAATGTGGATAACGTCTGGACAAAGTATACCAAAAATTTCTAGCTGACCAATTGGTTTCTTTGTAACATGTGTAATGCTTTTTTTTTTTTTTTTAATTACAGCTGAAGTGGCCAAGGCATCTTTACTTTGAAAGGATTAAAATTCTTTTTTTTTGGCTTTGTTTTGTTTTCAGCATTTCATTTCAGCTTCATCATTTCCATTTCAATGATGACCACTTGGTTCTTTGTATCTGCAAGTAAAAGCCTGTGTACAAAAAAAAAAAAAATAAAGAAGCAGCCGACTAGCTTTGATCTTTTGAAGAAAGGTGAGAAGCATTGAAGTGGGGGAGGAAAATCATACATGGGCTCGATTTTTGATAGTCTAGGCTCACACACAATCACAAAAGACGGCCATAATTAAAGGAAACCTAATAGCTCTATACAAATAATCCACCCGGGAACAAGAGACAACTGAACTACTTAAACAAGAAAACTGTGACCTTAAGACATCTGCAGAGTTATGAAATACAGAAAAGGACAAGTCAACATGGAAGATGACTTGGTAATAGTGTTGAAATTTAACAATTATAAATAGATGATAAAAAGTAGGTTCTTTTGGGTCTATTTGATAGATGAATTTGGTTTTAACTTCTGTTGCAAATGAGCACTTAACAAATGACTCTCTAAATAATCCATGAAAACTAATCCCTTAGTATGGACAAAACTTTAAAGATTTGGAATACAACAGAGCACAATACTGTATATATGAAAATAACATCATTTATCCTAAATCAATATGAATGTTCATTGGTACCTGCCATAAATACTCTAATAGCAGGTGAAATAACATAATACTACCTTAATACCATTTACCATTTAACACTTAAAACTTCCTTTTCTGTAATAGAACTGACTGGGTTTCATCTTTAATAAATCACCCAAATCATAAGCCTATGGTATATTTTATTCAAAATCAGAAAGTCATTTATTAAATTGCATTGTAAAAACAAATTAGTTGAACATACATGGGATGCATACAAGAAAACGCAAAGTAGAAAGGGATCATAAAAATGGATGTTTTGGAAAAGGAGGGGTGGGGTCACACAATTTTCAAATACACAATGAAATTTCAATTCAGTCTGGACTTAGTACATTGCAAATGTATAACAAGGTTATAATAGGGTTATATCCACTCTTTCCTTTAAAAAAAAATAAATAATGTGAATTTCCCATCGGGATTAATAAAGTATCTATCTATCTATCTATCTATCTATAATAAAAGTCCTTTGTTAAATCTTATAACTGATCCACAACTCCCATTTCCTTTCTCTAAACCCACTTTATAACAGCAATGGTCAGAATATTAACCATACTCCTCAGTTGTTCGGCAGTTTTTAATTTCAAGGTTGTAATTGCTTCTGTTTTCTCAATGAATGCAATTTCATATATTATTATATATATATATATATATATATATATATATATATATATATATATATATATATATATATATATATATATATATATGCATATGTATACAGTACATACATATACACACACACACAAATTGTGGCAAATGGCCAGGACCATGCCCGGCCAGGACGCCTGGAAGGACCGGGAGAGGGACAATACCTCCCCTGGACCACAGGAGTATCACCACCAGGGGGGCCCGGACAGTTATGGAGCCCTGGAGGCCAGCACTTCTGCCTCACCCAGAGGTGCTGAGGGGAAGGAATTCCAGGAACATGCAGGAAGTGCTGCCGGAAATTCATCAGAGAGCACCTGGAACATGTCTGGGTGATTATAAAATAGGCCACCTACCTCGAGTGAGAGAGCCAAGTTGGGAGGAAGAAGGCAGCGCTCAGGAGGAGAGGTGGAAAGGCAGCAGGAGAAGTCCAGAAGGGAGAGGAAACAACAGGAAAAAAAGTGTTTGGTGCTGGGGCACTGTGATGTGTGCTGGACTTTTATAATTAAAAGTGTGTGTTTTTGGAACATTGTGTCCGCGTCTGTCTGTACCAAGTCTGAACTATCACAACATATACACATATATATGTAATATATAATTATGCAATTATTGTATTGCATTGCATTAAAAGTTTGTTAGATCTGGACCACCCTATATAAATATATAGTATATACATATATATATATATACATATACATATACATATATATACTGTACATATACACACATATATATACATATATATATATATATATATATATATATATATATATATATACACACACACACACACATATACATACTGTATATACTCGTGGTAAGTTCTCCCGTGGATAAGTTGGGACTTGATTTTATCGTATAATTTCTGCTATTTTGTAATGTCGGTCATATAAGTCGAATGCGGATAACTCACACTATTGGTCCAAGAGATTATGATATGCTAACGCCCACCTGAGAGAGTAACCACGGAGCACACTGCCTTTTTTTTCAATGTGGGTGCAGCAATGTGCTGTATCAGCGCATGTTCCTAACCTTTCTCTCTCTCTCTCTGTTGTACCTACGTGACCACACAGCAATACCCGAACTACTCCGAAGCAATGTTTGCACCAATTTGTGTTTTTTGTATCTCACACCCTCATACACCTTTATCGAAAGAGCATCTCTTATTTATGATGGAGCGTTCGATCAGAAGAAAATATGTAGCTGGTTTTAAATTAAACGTTGTTGAAGTAGTGAAAGAAATTGGTAACTGCGGTGCTGCAACAAAATTCGATGTGTTGTATTTTTAAATGTGCATATAAAGTCGGGGTTTATATATTATATATATATATATATATATATATATATATATATATAAATATATATATAGATATATATATATATATATATATATATATATATGTTTATGTATATGTGTATACAGGTACTCCTCACTTTACGACCGAGTTCCGTTCCGACGACTACATCGTTAAGCAAATAGGTCAATAAGTGAGGAGCTTGCGCCGGGAATTTAGGATTGTTGAAAATTTTATAAAATTATGCAACAAACTTCAAATTTATTCATAAAAAGACATGCATATGTACATATTATCATTTGTAAATGATTCTGTCAATTTTTCCCTTCATGTGCCTTCAAAGTCTCAAAGATACTGCATGCCTTGACTTGAATTATTAAAAGGCTTATCGGCATATTATTTTGCATCTGGTTGTCAAACCAGATTGCCAATAATTTCTCCATCTCATTAATAAGACCTTTTCACTGCCTAGTTATTATGGCTTTAAATCCTGTTGATGATTTCACCGCCTCTTTCACTCTAACTTTATCCTTTAAAATCGTTGAAATTGTCGAATGTGCCAATTTCAAGTCACATGCTATTTCTTTAACTGTTTTACCAGCTTCGTAGTCTTGTATGATTTTTATTTTCATTTCAAGGTCGATAGCTTTCCTTCGTTTCTTAACAATTTCTCCAGATGATGCCATACTTTTTCTTTTCATCGACATCTGTACTACAGTATTTTGGGGTTACAAATATGTAAAAAAAAAAAAAAACAAGGTTACACAGTGACTGCTTGTAGGAATGAAACTGACTGAAAAAGTGCATAGCAAGCCTATAGTACACTCAGTGCGCATGTCACCATTCGCCACTGACCGACACTCAAGCTGAGAAAGGAGATTCCCCGAATTGCAGGTCGAAACTCGATTGGTCGTAAGTGCGAGTGGTTGTTAAGCAAATAGGTCGTAAAGTGAGGAGTACCTGTATATTATATATATATATATATATATATATATATATATATATATATATATATATATATATATATATATATATATACATACATACACACACGCACACACGTACATATATATATATATACACACACACACGTACATATATACACACATATACATATATATATATATATATATACTGAGGAACATAAGTATTTGAACACCCTGCGATTTTGCAAGTTCCTCCCACTTAGAAATCATGGAGGGGTCTGAAATTCACATTGTAGGTGTACAGTAATCCCTCCTCCATCGCGGGGGTTGCGTTCCAGAGCCACCCACGAAATAAGAAAATCCGCGAAGTAGAAACCATATGTTTATATGGTTATTTTTATATTGTCATGCTTGGGTCACAGATTTGCGCAGAAACACAGGAGGTTGTAGAGAGACAGGAACGTTATTCAAACACTGCAAACAAACATTTGTCTCTTTTTCAAAAGTTTAAACTGTGCTCCATGACAAGACAGAGATGACAGTTCTGTGTTACAATTAAAAGAATGCAAACATATCTTCCTCTTCAAAGGAGCAAACAAATCAATAGGGCTGTTTGGCTTTTTAAGTATGCGAAGCACCGCGGCACAAAGCTGTTGAAGGTGGCAGCTCACACCCCCTCCATCAGGAGCAGACAGAGAGAGAGAGAGAGAGAGAGACAGATAAAAAAATCAATACGTGCCCTTCGTGCTTTTAAGTATGCGAAGCACCGGGCAGCATGTCGCTTCACGAAGCAGCTGCACAGAAGGTAGCCAACGTGAAGATAATCTTTCAGCATTTTTAGACGAGCGTCCGTATCGTCTAGGTGTGCGAACAGCCCCCCTGCTCACACCCCCTACGTCAGGATCAGAAAAAGTCAGCGCAAGAGAGAGAGAGAGAGAGAGAGAGAAAAGTAAGCCGGGTAGCTTCTCAGCCATCTGCCAATAGCGTCCCTTGTATGAAATCAACTGGGCAAACCAACTGAGGAAGCATGTACCAGAAATTAAAAGACCCATTGTCCGCAGAAACCCGCGAAGCAGCGAAAAATCCGTGATATATATTTAAATATGCTTACATATAAAATCCGCGATGGAGTGAAGCCGCGAAAGGCAAAGCGCGATATAGCGAGGGATCACTGTATTCCCACTGTGAGAGACAGAATGTAAAAAAAAAATTCAGGAAATCACATTGTATGATTTGTACAGAATTTATTTGTATTGCACTGCTGCACATAAGTATTTGAACACCTGGCAATCAGCAAGAATTCTGGCTCTCAAAGACCTGTTACTCTGCCTTTAAGAAGTCCACCTCTACTCCACTTAGTAATCTTAATTAGTAGCACCTGTCTGAGCTCTTTAAAGACACCTGTTCACCCCACAGTCAGTCAGACTCCAACTACTACCATGGGCAAGACCACAGAGCTGTCAAAAGACACCAGAGACAAAATTGTGGACCTCCACAAGGCTGGAAAGGGCTACGGGGCAATTGCCAAGCAGCCTGGTGAAAATAGATCAACTGTTGGAGCAATTGTCAGAAAATGGAAGAGGCTAAAGACGACTGTCAGTCTCCCTCGGACTGGGGCTCCATGCAAGATCTCACCTCGTGGGGTATCACAGATGATAAGAAATGTGAGGAATCAGCCCAGAACTACACGAGAGGAGCTGGTCAATGACATGAAGAGAGCTGGGACCATAGTTTCAAAGGTCACTGTCGGTAGAACACCATGCCGTCATGGTTTCAAATCACGCAATGCACGGAAGGTTCCCCTGCTCAAGTCATCACATGTCCAGGCCCGTCTGAAGTTTGCCAATGACCATCTGGATGATCCAGAGGAGGCATGGGAGAAAGTCATGTGGTCAGATGAGACCAAAATAGAACTTTTTGGTCTAAACTTCACTCGCCGTGTTTGGAGGAAAAAGAAGGAGGAGTTGCATCCCAAGAACACCATCCCTACTGTGAAGCATGGGGGTGGAAACATCATGCTTTGGGGGTGCTTTTCTGCGAAGGGGACAGGACAACTGCACTGTATTAAGGAGAGGATGAATGGGGCCATGTATTGTGAGATTTTGAGCAACAACCTCCTTCCCTCAGTCAAAGCACTGAAGATGGGTCGTGGCTGGGTCTTCCAACATGACAATGACCCAAAGCACACAGCCAGGATAACCAAGGAGTGGCTCTGTAAGAAGCATATCAAGGTTCTGGAGTGGCCTAGCCAGTCTCCAGACCTATATCCAATCGAAAATCTTTGGAGGGAGCTGAAACTCCGTGTTGCTCAGCGCCAGCCCCGGAACCTGAGAGGAGATCTGTGTGGAGGAGTGGGCCAAAATCCCTGTTTCAGTGTGTGCAAACCTGGTCAAGAACTACGGGGAACGTTTGACCTCTGTAATTGCAAACAAAGGCTTCTGTACCAAATATTAACACTGATTTTCTCAGGTGTTCAAATACTTATGTGCAGCAGTGCAATACAAATAAATTCTGTACAAATCATACAATGTGATTTCCTGAATTTTTTTTTTTACATTCTGTCTCTCACAGTGGGAATGCACCTACAATGTGAATTTCAGACCCCTCCATGATTTCTAAGTGGGAGAACTTGCAAAATCGCAGGGTGTTCAAATACTTATGTTCCTCACTGTATATATACACATATATAAAATCCCAAACCCAGCTATAATGATTTTATTTTTATTGATTATTCCTTTATTACTAAGTCAGTGCTATCACTTGTCATAAACATTACAATAATTTTGACGAGAACAGGCCACTCAGCACAACAAGCTCACCAATTCCATTGATCTAATTTCTGTAAGAGTTCCAAGTAGAACCACGTAGAGTTCTGAAGGTCCCCAATGTACTATTGTCTACAACTGTAAATTCACTACCTCAAATCAACTGCTCTGGCCCCTCCTATTAGTGTTTGTTGTTGTGCATCACTAAATTGGAAGCATGGGGGCAATACAATCATAGAAGAAGCAAGACGGGCTGGAGAAGAAACCTATAATAAGATTTGTTAAAGCCATTTGTCTAGCTTCTTCTTAGTTTTCTTCCCCTCATACTACATCTCTGTTGCCTGATTAATGTTACATTGCAACAGATTCTGACAGAAGGGTGGCCAAACTCAATCTACCAAGAGGAGGGGTGCCTTTGCCAATCCCTGACATCACTAAAGTTACCATGATGGAAGCTATACCAGTTAGGTTTGCTCTGTGGATAAATGTTCTTTTTGCAGCTAATCAATTCCTGAAAACTCCTTTGCAAGTAGAATTTTTATATTGCATGCATATCATTTCAATTAATTTAAGTGGAATTAAAGTTCCCTGGTCCCAAGAAATACTCCCATTTTTGCTCAAATCAAACCAAACAAATTGGTGTTACTTGATAAAATTAGATTAATTATGAATTATCAAAACAAACCCTAATAAGACATTTTGCCTTCATTAGCTAATTTTAAAAAATGCTGCTTACCTATAGTTTATCGATTTTGCATTGACAATAATTGCTTTTTAACCTTTCTTGGGCTTTTCCGACTCTCTTCTGATTTTTTTGGGGATATAATGCCTAAGGTAATTCAAGGAGACTCCTGAGCAACACATGTAACAAACTAACAGAACCACAGCACATGAATGTAGCATAAGATATGAGAATAATTGAGACAGGGCCTGCCTGTCACTAGCATCAAGACACACCTCAAACATTCAGCCCTGTTCTGTACTACAGGCTGCGGTGAGGTGTATTTGGAAACACAATCAGGTGTTAATGCTAGCAGCGTGCGCTTGAAAATTGCCACCAACTTGGTCTTCATAAATACGAAAATCAATTTCATTGTGGTTTATAAAACAAAAAGGGTATTAAATACTTTACTTGTATATACAAAGTTTTATAAAATGGTTATTCATAATTTAGGGGAAGAATTTGCTCTTATATTATCTATGGTTTCTACTTTATCTGGCTGCCGGGGGTGCGTAAAGAAATGTATTAATAATTTCATTAGTTTTCACCTAACACTCAGGAGGCATGTACATGTAAGAAAGTGTAAATACCTCTGTGTGAACTAACAGACTAAGATTCCTTCCAAACAAATTAAATTATTAGTTTACAGTTATAAGCAATGCTTACACTACCTTTCAAGCCAAGGTATATTTAACCACATAAAACAAAACATATTAACTACAGATTACATAAAAAAAATATTATAATTAACTGTCAAGAACAAAAAAGTAGAACACATCAGAGGTGACAGGATCAAGGACATCGCCACATCAACTTTATAACAAGACATTAATCCACATTCAAATGTAATTTTGTAGTCTTTTGTTAGAAGCTCAAGAAATCCTGTAAAGAATAACAGCCATAGAAGTGAAGGACTGTTTTACACTCTGAACATTTAACATCAAAGTAAAGTGAGTGAAAGTCGCACTATAAACAAAAAATGTTATGCATTCTTTAAAAAGAATGGGATTGGTTAAGTGAGCAATAAGAGGCATGCTTTTGTGAGCTGACTGTAAGCTACTAGTTCCTCTACAACTAATAAAGAAGAGCACCTAATTTATGCATTTATTCCATGATAGGTTACTCTTCCTTTGTGAGCAGTAATATGATTGGTTCATTTATGACTTATTCGCCAACCCAACTTCTGTCTAGAGAATTTTCTAGCTAAAAAATGGTAAAAAGAGTATGACAAAAGAGTGCAAAAATGCCAGTGTTTTATTGTTATCTCGCAGAGCCAAGGCCCCATTCTTCTATGGGTTACAGCTATCTATCTATCTATCTATCTATCTAGAAGTGGAGTGCTAGCATGTCAGAGAATTTAGTGGTCTCTCTGCTGCTTCTGCTGTGTGGATCCACTAAGCAATGACTATCCAGGTGAACATTTTGGCTGAACATCATTTTTAATGCAATCACTGAACAGACAAAACACGTATGATTCATGTCATAATACTCAAGTGTTGAAACTGGAGACTATGAGCATCCCTCTAAGCAATCTGAAACTTATTTTGACTTCTGGAAGTTGACAGATGGTCATCCTAAGTATTGAGAACAAAAACATTCACTAGTAAATGTCATTCATTCATTGCAATCACTTGTACCCTTCAGTAAAAATTCAATATTCCCTAAACTCTGTTAGATGTAAATCATATCTTACAAACAAATTTAGACTTTGAAAAAGTACTAAAAGTTACTAAAGGAAACAGTCAAGGAAAAGATGTATATCTTTGACTTTAATAAATATTCTGAAAATCACAACAACTGAGGATGATACCAGATCTAAAAGAAAAGAAGCTATATGGTACTATGTACAATCATAGCAAGTAAATGGCCATTTTTTTGTAGTGTACATTTATTTGTACTACTGAGTTGTGAAATAGTTAAAAACCACTCAAATTTTCCAGACTAGGAAGTCTGTGAAAGTACAAAGCTCACCTAATTTATATGTTTTGTTAGAAGAATAAATAATCTGAACAAAAATGCCTATTCTATACGTCTGCAACCTTCACATCATTAAAACATAAGTGGGGCCTGTTCCTTAACAAACTAGGAATGTGTCATTTATTTCAGAATGTTTCAATGATTATTACAAGAAAGCTAATCTGCATGCAATGGAGTCAGTAAAAAAAAAAGTCAAATTTGAGCAGATGTTCCCAATTTTCAAAGCCCAGTAAAGCAACCACAAGGGCCCATTGTTTACTGGAATTTTAGATAATTTTCTAAAATTGCCTAAGATTTTCAAAATAGCCCATTAATCTCCCACCAGCATTGTACTTCTGAAGTATGCCATTTTACACTTACTCACTCAATACAGAGGGAATTTACTTTAAAGTTTTAATGGACATTACTAATTATATTATATATATATATATATATATATATATATATATATATATATATATATAATGCCAATCTGAAATTTGGAAAGAATAAAGATGTGTGGCAGTGGGATTTTATAAAAGTTTCTCATTAAAGATTGTAGTAATTGTTTACTTTTGTTTTGTTTTTGCATAAAAACATTCTCTGTATTACTGCATCTATTTTCCACACAACAAGACGATAGCACTTAGATAGTGCCCCTTCTTGAAATCCAAATGGTGCAGGAAAAAAACAGGCATATTATATGTCTCAGTAGTAGTCAGGGAAGCTGTGAGAGATCTGCAACTGCCATCTTATCACTCATGACTGAAAAGGATTACTTTGAGAAGAATTTCACAATGATGAAGGACTAGTCTCCCTTCTTGATCATGCAGAATATGCATTTTGTCAAACAAGAGTACCTAGGGAGCTAACAACTACTTTGATTCAGAGTAAGAAAAGTCCAGCCCCCACTTATTTCACTTTAATCTCTGTATGTCTACTCTAATCTTTAAAGATAAAGGAGAAAAGATGGACTACATATTATGTCCATTTGATCAATTTTGTTAAATCAGAATTTTAAAAAGTGAGTGCTAAATCAGAAAAGTAAATCAAAAAGGGGAAACACATTCCTTTGTAAAGTCAGATGTGTGTGCATGTGTGTGTGTGTGTGAGAGAGAGAGAGAAAGAGAGAGAGTAGGGGTGACGGCTCTGAAATTAATGTTTACATACTTCCTTTCACTGAATGTTTCAAATCACTGAGCTGTAAAACTACTCCCCACAGAACACAAATCAACAAACTAATCAGGGGTTTTCATTGTGAAACCAGAGGAAGTGATCCCTTTATTTTTACACATAAACCTCAAAAATAAATTTCAATAGGTAAACTGTTAAAATAAAAAATTAAAATGAGGAAGGTCATAAAAATTTTAAATGGATACTTGCTTGCATTTTATTAACAATCATACAGTGCATATACAAAACAAGGCAGGTATAACAGTTACAAAAGATAAATAATTTAAGAAAGTTATTGTACTTTAAGTTTGCTATTATAACCAAAACCTGACTTTAAACTTTGTGACATCAATTAATATACTGTATTAATTAAATACATATGTGTTATTTATTTTTATACAAATATAACTGGACTGTTAAATCATGTTGTGCTAAGTGACAAATACTTAAAAAAATGTCCTTACCTAAAGAAGAACATATAAAGAGAGGCTGTAAGGCAAAACAGCAGCACCTACAATGGACAGGAAATATTTTTAGAAACATCATATGGTAGTATATAGCATCAAAAGAATATGCCATTATTCCTGTGCATTAAATATGCTTTTTGTTTCCTTTATTAATAACTTAATACTGTATACCTTTTAAAATTTGAGTATTTTATGTCAGCAAAAACGTCTAAACTATTCACTGTTATTCAGGGTGTCCAAAAGCCATAAAAATAGTCTTGTGAAGACGAATGAATGGTTTGACCACAACACCATGCTTAGGTAATAAAGTTTGTTTTCACTTTTGCTCCCTGCTCTGTTCAACGTAGATACCGTATAAAACACACACAATCACAAACCTATACCATACCAAAGAGAATAAAAAGATACAAATGAAAAATTAGAATTGCAAAAAAGGGGATGATAGCAAACAAAATGGAACCAAAACTGAGATGCCCAAAAAAAACAATAACAAAAACACCAGTATGAAGAACTGTAAAAATGCAAATAGAAAAGTCCCAAAAATGGTGTGGAGCTATATATGATTATGGGTTATAATCAGTTTTATTAAAATAAAACAAAATTTAAGATTACTCTTAAATCAGAAGTTCATCAGCTGTGATTGGTTTTGTGACTGTGCCATTGCATTGTGTATCAATATGTCTCTCAAGCTAACAATCATTACAAAATGCTTACCTATGCAAAGAAAAGATGTTTATATTGATCTTTTAGGATTACATCGAACATGCCTGGGTGATTGGTGACAAAACAAAAAAGCACTGAAAGTGAAAGTCTTGTTAATATGGGAAACTGCATGAATTATAAAAAAAAAATGAGTAAAATAAACATACTCCTAACTTCAGGTAAGGAACCTGTTATGAAAAAAGGTAAATCACAACTAGGATTGGAAAGTGTGCAGAGGAGGTACTGCCCAGCACATTAATGCATATACAGAACATCACAGTTAAAACTTTATGTCATATACTGCTAATTAAACTTACTGATGATAAATGACCCACATTTATTTCCAGTTAAAGGTTTTATGCTGTTGGCCTAAAATACACATTGCTATGATGTGGAGGAAACATTCATGCTGAAAGAAAAGACATGCCAGCATAGGCATAATGTGCTAATTCAGTTTCGATGGTGATCAGGCCTGAAATCTACTCACAGCTTGTGTCACTAGAGGTAGGAGGCAGTAGCACTAACACAGTAGGTCTGTGCCACCCCCTCTAAATTTTAATATAATTTTAGCTTTGCAACTATGTCTTAATGAGAATTATTTCTGAACAATTATTTAGACTAAGTTCTCATTACCAGGCTGAAGTGATCACAGAATGGACACAGAAACCTGTTCTTTTCAAATCAGATCTGAGTCACTTTCATATGTGGTCCTAGATCAGATTTGTGACCATGTGACATGAATGAGAACTGTCTAACCCTAATTCATGCTTTTTTTTTTGCTATATGAAACAACTGAGCAGGGCAGCAAAACAACAAAAAAGTCCTACTATTGTTGGCTCCTTTCTCATGTTCACACATCTCTTGATGCAGCAGTGCCAGCAATAGCTGCAAAGACAGCAAAAGCTAAGAGTCACCTCACAAAAATTGGTGACTCAGATGAATCATGCACAGAGTTTCAATATGTACATGTGTGCCATTTCGTTGGAGAAATGCATTCGCATTAAAATTAGATACAGGTCACTTGTACTTATGAATGTGAACCGTCAACATAGGTAAATCCGATCTGAGTAAAAAATCAGAATTGAGCAATGAGGCTTGTAATGCAAATGGAGGCAATTTGTTTCTTGTTTGACTCCTACTAATAGAGTAAGCTACAGTAAAATGAACATCTCTGTTATAAACACATTGTATACATTGTACCTGAAGTGGAAAATCCGACTTTCTGTGCTCTGGAGCTCTCTTGCCAGAATTTTTTACAATGCTCTATAAATGCTCATATTTTAAAAATGCATAAAAACTCATCTTTTTTTGTCTTGTATTTAACTTGGATGTATCTTAAAGTATATTCTTTAAATTGAACTTTTTGTAATAACAACGCTGATTCTGATCCCGAAGTGTTTTTTTTTTTTATCTATTTACATATGTTATTAGTTCATCTAGACTTAAGTGAAATCATTCAAATTAATTAAAAGACAACAGCACATCCCTGACACTATACAGTTATGTTGGCTTTGTTAAGTTGTACAGCAGCTTTTTATTGTAGGCTTTAGAAATGTGTAAGCCTCCATGCTATAAAGTGAAATGCAACCATGTTAATGACTTATTCTAATTCACTCCTGTCCCATTTTGAAAAGGCAAAATATGTATCAAAAATATACTTGTGACTATATGAAAAGCTGAGGATTTACACTGTCTGAATAACAAAGAAATTAGATAAGCAACAAAGGACATCTTTTGGAATACTAGTTGTAATGCTTGACTTTTGAACCCTGCTCTCACTTTTATACTCAGTTTATTCTTGAAGGCATCAATTTCTAAAATTACTCCACTTGTTATTTTGTTGCTTTCAACTGCATTTTTATGTGGCTTGTACAGTGTACATGCTTGAATGGATGAACTGGCATCCTGACTAGGATGGAGAGTGATGTCTTACCCGACCAGGAGGCCATAATGGATGGAATGTATAATGGATGTGCAACCCCACTGCAACGGCTCATTTCCTATCCTAGTTGGGATGATCAAATAATGGATGGACTGGGGAGATGGGGAGAAAAACTTATACAATGGTTGTTTTGTTATCTGGCAATTATCTGTCTATTAAGGTACTGTTGTTTAATAAATATAATTTATTTGAACCTAGGACTGTGGTTGGCAGAATTGTATCTAGTGTTCTGGGCTCTGGGGTGCCCCAATGTTTTTACAACAGTATTACCTTGGTTAACAAATCCTGTTAGAACAAAGCTCTTTTATAACAAATTGTGTAGAAAGTACACTTTGGTATATGTGCAAATTCAAGTACCAGCCTGCTAAAAGGCTATCACTGTCCAAGTTCCTTACACAGAAGAGTTGTTTTCTGTTGTTGATATTGTGTGTGCTGTAGAATGATAAATTATTATACATGAGTGCTTAATAATATAACAAATATTGTAGTTATATTCATATTAAAAAATTCTAATTATCTTCAGAAAATAAATACAGATTATAAAGAGGGAAGAAAAAGAAGAAAATAAATGCTGAATAGTAGAAACTGGGGTTAGCAACCAGTCATGAAACAAACTGGTACAGAACATAGAAGAGGGGAAGCAGAGAGACACCACTTACCTACAAGGATTACAGAGAATCTTCTCTGCTGTTATATTGTTTTATATTGTGATAGTCTACATGTGTTGCCACCAGCAAGACTCCTTAAAGATCCTGACTTGGATCGTCTTACAGAGTTGTGGAAAGAAATGCATGGTGTCACCTTGTTCAAGTGAGATTTGAGGCAGAGCTAGTGGTGAGTATCTAGACAGTGGATGAGGCAGATAAGAGAATGTGAAGCTGCTGGTGGCAGTGTTATAGTGTGGACAAGAAAAGAACCAGCAGATAGAGTTAGCCTCATGACACCTGCACAAATCAACTCTCTCCTCTAAGAGATCCTCCTTTCTCCCATAATTCCAAGATATAAAGTCAAATTCCCTGTTAACTACAAATTGTCTTAGAATGTGTGAGAGCGTGTGTATGCTTGAGAGGTGGATACCACAGCATGGTTACTCAATGAAAGTAATCAATTTCAGATTACTATTTACTTTTCTCAGATTGTAATGGGATTATTTTACTAATTACTTCCAAGAAAATGTAATCTCATTACAAATTAATTTACTTTTATGTTACTCTTTAAATCCATGTAAAACAACCAATAACAGTGAACACTGAACATTTAGCAGTTAAATAAGTAAAACTATAAGACTTACATTAGCACTATGGCATTCCAAAGATATAAACCAGCAAGTAGAATTCACAAAAAATAATTCTGCATAATAAAAATTAAAAAAAAATAATAATGGACTTAGGCACTCAAACACTTGTAAGTATGTTGTTGGTAAACAATAAAGTTATTGCTAGTGTAGTGACCAACAGATTAAGAGCCCTTATTGATTGAGGGGGAACGGGACCTGCAGTGTCTATTATGTAAAACAATAAATACACCGATTTCTTTGTGTGCCATTTTGGTGTTCTTTACACTATCACATTTACATTTTGTAATAAATTTACATACATCTTATATTCACTAACAATTAAGGTTAAAGGTTTAGTTAATTTACTTGTACACAGAGTTCTCTTTCGTTTTATCAGGAAACTGAAAAAGATTTGATATAAACATATGAGCTTGATTGATCAAGAACATCACAATGAAGAAAAATTTTAAAATAGTTATCATACATTTAATTATAATTTCCCAAGCACATGGCATGGGTCATTTGTTCCAACTTCCTTTAATTAGAACAGAGATTCCTAACCGGGGGTAAATTCGCTGATGAAGTTGTAAAAATCTCAATTAGTTTTCAATGACAACATGAGACTTGCTGTTTCAACAGCTGAACCAAGAATATCCAAAATCGTAGGTGTAAAGCAAGAACAAGTGTCTCACTGATTGATGTCTTCTCTTTGATACCGGTATCTGCTCATCATTACTTGTTTTTAAATTAGTGAAACAGCATAATTTGAAGTTGAAATAAGAATATTAAAGACAGTATAGTAATCCCTCGCTACTTTGCGGTTCACTTTTCGCGGATTCACGACTTCGCGGGTTTTTAAATACAAGTGATTGCCCGCCTATCGTGGAAGTTATGTTCCAGACCCATCAGCAACAGAAGAAAATCCGTGATATAGAAAGACCATATAAATAAACATTTTTATAGTTTAAGCCTTAAAATACCCATCCCACATGCTTTAAACACATGTAAACTTAAAAAACACACTTTGTTAACACATATGATATGTGGATGTCGGGCTAAGGATATGAGTAACATCTCACTGTTATAAAACATTTTAACTTCATGCAAGACAAGACAGTGAGACAGGAAAATAGGTGCTGTACAGGCTTTTAAATTATTGACACGCAGAGCGACAAGCAGCACAAAGCCAGCACAAAGTCCACTTCTCCTTAGCGTTCATTCAGCTCCTCACCCCCTTGACAATGCGAAGTGGCAGGAGCGTACTGTGCCTCTGGGGAGGGGGGTTTGAGCAAACGTGCGTTCAGCCCTCACACACCCCCACTCCTCCTCCTTCCGAACGCGCAGAGCGACAAGCAGGCATTTTGGCAGAAGCAGCACAAAGTCCATTTCTGCTCAGCGTGAGTTCAGCTGCCCCCCTTCACAAAGCAAGTGCAGACACATCGACGTCTGATCGCTGCGTGCAGTGTTGGTCTGCGGTGTTTAAAAATGTAGAAAGTGTTTAAGAGCATAGGAAGTGTTTATAAGAGTGTGGGAAAGGTTAACAAGAGAGTGAGAAAGTTTTATAAGAGTGTGGGAAGGGTTTATAAAGCCTTAAAATATGTATAAGTAATAAAATTATTATAATTATATAATTATAATGGTCATTATAATTCAAAGACACATGATATCCTATATGGTGTTCCACAAGGCTCTATCCTGGGTCCGCTGCTCTTCTCAATCTACATGCTTCCATTAGGTCAGATTATCTCGGGACATAACGTGAGCTACCACAGCTATGCTGATGACACACAGCTGTATTTATCAATAGCACCCGATGACCCCGAATCTCTTGATTCGCTAACACAATGTCTAACCTGTATCTCAGAATGGATGAATAGTAACTTTCTCAAATTAAATAAAGAGAAAACCGAAATCTTAGTGATTGGCAATAATGGATACAATAAGGCTATTAGAAATAAACTGGATGCATTAGGATTAAAAGTCAAAACGGAGGTAAAAAGCTTAGGGGTAACCATTGACTGTAATCTGAATTTTAAATCACATATTAATCAGATCACTAGGACAGCATTTTTTCACTTAAGAAACATAGCAAAAGTTAGACCTCTTATATCATCGAAAGATGCAGAGAAATTAGTTCACGCATTTGTTTTCAGTCGGCTAGATTACTGTAACGCACTCCTCTCAGGACTACCCAAAAAAGACAGAAATCGTTGGCAACTAGTGCAGAATGCAGCTGCTAGAATCCTTACCAGGAAAAGAAAATCCGAACACATTTCTCCAGTTTTGATGTCACTACACTGGTTACCTGTGTCATTCAGAATTGACTTTAAAATTCTGCTTATGGTTTATAAAGCCTTAAATAATCTCGCTCCATCTTATATATCGGAATGTGTTACATCTTATATTCCAAATCGTAACCTCAGATCCTCAACTGAGTGTCTCCTTAGAATTCCTAGAGCAAAACTTAAAAGAAGTGGTGAGGCGGCCTTCTGCTGTTATGCGCCTAAAATCTGGAATAGCCTGCCAGTAGGAATTCGCCAGGCTAATACAGTGGAGCACTTTAAAAAACTGCTGAAAACACATTATTTTAACATGGCCTTCTCATAATTTCACTGTAATTTAATCCTGATACTCTGTATATCCAATTCATTATAATAACTATTCATTCAAAATCTGTACTAAACCCTACTCTCTCTTCTGTTTCCTTTTCCGGTGTCCTTTTGGTGGTGGCTTGCGCCACCACCATCTACCCAAAGCTCCATGATATTCCAACAATGATGGATGGATTAAAAGACAGAAGTCTGTATGACCATCAGCATCAAGTGACTCCGTGAGAACCCTAATTACAAACAGGACTATTTTCATTTATGTTAGGTAGAATGCCCAGTGGGGACTGGGCGGTCTCGTGGCCTGGAACCCCTACAGATTTTATATTTTTCTCCACCATCTGGAGTTTTTTTTTGTTTTTTCTGTCCACCCTGGCCATTGGACCTTACTCCTTTTCTGTGTTAACTAATGTTATCTTATTTTAATTTTGTATTTTGTCTTTTATTTTTCTTTTCTTCATTATGTAAAGCACTTTGAGCTACTTTTTGTATGAAAATGTGCTATATAAATAAATGTTGTTGTTGTAAAATAAATATAGGTCACTACTTCGTGGATTTTCACCTATCGCGGGGGGCTCTGGAACGTAACCCCCCGCGATAGGTGAGGGATGACTGTATCTCAAAATGTCCTCTTTGTCGACCACTTTATTATGGTAGAACTTAAAATACTGAACATGACTTTTCTGGGAGGGAATTTCCTTTCGAATAATTGCCATGGGGTCAACGGGGCAAAAAAGGTTGGCAACCCCTGAACTAGAATTAAATATTTCTGTTAAAAGTATTCTTCAATGAGCAATAAAACTGAAAAGTTGTTAATTTCCAAAGTAAAAGATAGACAGATATCAGTTCCATCCTGAAGTAAAATTATGTATTTATGTAATCTTGTAAAATAAAACCTTAAAAATCTTAATTTAACCTGGAAGACAAATAAAGTGCTAACCATCTATCTTTCTATTTATCTCCTGCACAGTTCTGAAAATGTCAAAAAATTAAATATACTCTGCACCTGCAAGGAAACAGTGTGCATGTGCAGTAAAAATCGGGTATGGGATGTAGATTGGGCAGAAAAAAGAAAATTTCAATAATAAAGGCTAACCAGAGTATTCTAAGTAAATCAAAAATCTAATTATAGAGAAGCACATATCCAAAAAAGGAATCATACTAATTTCAAAGTATGGATGGGTGATAAATAATTATCAATATCATGTTAATATTTTAAATTGCTCCATAATGATAAATAACTTTTGAATTATTTAAGTGTTTTTTTTTTAAACCTACTTTAGCCTATGCTTTGAAGTTTTCATTCCATCCCTTGAATACAGAAGCAACTTCAGTCCTGCAGAAGCACCAAAATTAAATACAGTACTGCAAAATATTAAGTTGAGTCCCATGAGTCTCCTGCTGAAATACATCCCTTTAGATTAGTGTAATTCTAACTCCTCCTTTTCCAGAAACAGTTGTCATATGGTCAAATTTCTGGATAAATAAAATTCAAATTGCTTTAGAATTTCTACTCCACTCGTCACTTTTGTGTGAGTATCATCTTAGTTTGTCCTTTGAGATGCATTAGTGATGCCTTACTTGCTTAACTCAGCTTATTGCACTGTAATAGTTTTAAACAGCCATTGCAGCATGCCAATGGCAGCTGGTTTCCTATCTTACCAGTAGTGATAGACAATAACAACTACTAGACATGTGTGTTTCTTTTTGTTATTTTAAAAAGTTTAAAATCTCAGTTTCTAAAATGCCTGTCAACATGGGAGTTGCTCATTTTAGATGTCTCCATAAACACACAGTTTCTATCTAATCTAGATACAGATTCCAGCATAACAGAAGCGTGAATACATTGTCACTAAGTCAGATGGAATTGCTGACTCAAGCGCTACAAGAGGTGCATCTTACTGACTTGGGGTGAATACTTGTGCAATTAATTAATTTTTGTAACATTTGTAATTAAATTTATCATTCTGTTAATTAGTTATCAAAAAGTTTAATTAAACCTACTATGATAATGGATGGATGGATGATTTTGTGTTGTATAATAAACATGTCTGAGGAGGTGCATACTTTTTACAGGCATTGTACACTAGCTGCTCTGTGAAAATTTACCCTTCGTATTCATCCATATTACTAACCGAGAATGGTAAACCGGAAGGCACGGAACCAGGTACACGGTGATGGACGCAGGAGACATAGTGCGCAGGCGCCTACAGCACGTGTCTCATAAACCGCAAGCGAAGTCTGATCCACCGCGAACGAAGGAGTCACGGCTCAAAAACGAAATAGCTCAACTAACGAAGGAGTCACGGCTCAAAAACGAAATAGCTCAACTAACGCCACACAGAAAAGAGGATTCTGCACTACACCCCAGAGTCAAACGGAAGACACTACGGAGGCCGCAAAGGTCCACAAAGATAGTACGGAAGGCGCGAGAAAATACGAAAGGCGCAGGAGCCTACAACGCACTTCTGAACTAAACGTCCACACTACGCAGCATGGTCCGGGTAATAAGAATAAACGAACTCTCCGTATTAAATGTACGGCATCCTCACACGTCCAAACCATATGGCATATGTGAATCACATTACAGTGATGCATTATTAACAGTACAACCACAGAAAACGCTCCGTATTAACAGTAAGTGCAATTATCCATATTACTAATGGTAGACAACGGATAACTAATGGAGTCACGGTCACGGCTCCAAAACGATCCAGCTCAACTAACGGAGCTACAAAAGCGAGCCTGCATGGATAAAAACAATAAACGTAGGCGCCTACAACGCGCGTCTGAAACAGCGGAAGCAAAACTGTCTCGGCTCCAAAACCAAACAGCTCGACTAACAGAACTACAAAAACGAGCCCGCATGGACAAATACAATGAACATAGACGCCTACAACGCGCGTCTGAAACTGCGGAAGCAAAGCAGGCACGGGTTCAAAACGAAAGATCACAACTGACGGAGATACAAAAACGAGCCTGCCTGGATAAAATCAATGAATGCAGGCGCCTACAGCGCGCGTCTGAAATGCCGCAAGCAAAGCAGGCACGGCTCCAAAAAGAAAGAGCTCGACTGACGGGGCTACAAAAACGAGCCTGCCTGGATAAAAAAAATGAACGCAGGCGCCTACAACGCGCTTCTCAAACAACGCAACCAAAGGAGTCATGGCTCCAAAACGAAACATCTCAACTAACGGACATACAGAAGCGAGCCCGCCTGAATACAATTAATGAACGCAGGAGCCTACAACGCGCCTCTCAAACAGCAGAGTCAATAGATAAACGGCAAAGAAAGGAATGACAAACAGCCGCTAAACAATTCCGCCAATTAGCTGACAACGCATTCTGTAATGAGTCCACTATTAGTGAACATTCATTAGGATTAATGAATATCATTTGCTGTCATTGTCATTCACTTAACTTCCCTGAGGAAACAACTGGCAATACAACTAATGAGTTTACACGTTGTTGTCAAAAGGGTCAGGTTAGACTGCCTCCTTTAGATGAATATCCTGAATATCTACGGAAGCTTCTAACTAACAATGTACCCGAAAGTAAAAACTTTATGGACTGCATTAGATCCTACAATAGTTCATTTGCTTTTGCATCTACCGGGGTAAATATCAGGCCACCAGCTGGCAATGGCCCATACTGCTTTCGCGTATGTGGACAAATATTACATCGGATTGGAACAGTGCACCCTCAACCAAATCACAAACGCAAATATGCACAAATCTACGTGTTAGATACAGATGACGCAATCTATCAACGAATGAACCTTCCTGAAAACAAGCAATGCACAGAGCTGATAATGAGAAACGTCGCTGAAGTCATAAACAATCACCCATTAGCTAAGTCTATAAAAATGCTACATGAAGTTGAAAGAGAGGCCAATACAAAAGCAGAAGCAGAAGGTGTAGCGCCAACTACAATTGCTTTAGTGTTAATAAAGGACAAAGAACAAGATTCAAGACGATACAATCTTCCCATCGTTAATGAACTTACAATTGTCTTTCAAAGTAAAGATGGTGAGCCTCCATTTGACTGTGATATTGTCCTGCATTTACGTCCTGATGGAACCAACAAACCTATCTTCCAACATTTGTTTTCCACAACTTGATACTTTGACATACCCCATTTTGTTTCCAACTGGACAAGAAGGATGGAGTGCTCTCATTTCCAGATATAAAATACATCAAGCACAGAAAAGATCACGTGTATCCATGATTACCGCGTGGTTTAAACTCAATCAAAACGATCAGGATGCTCACCAGTGGAAGTATTGGGAGATTCCGGTTCACTATGTTTGGGTTGACAATGGTACGTTCTGGAGAAAACGACATCACTACGGTAATAATGTCATAGGCCGAATGTACACTGTCAGTATTAAGGAGCCGGAAAGGTTTTATCTACAGTTACTTCTTCAACATGAAACCGGAGCTACGTCATTTGACGACATTGGCAACACCATCAAACTCTGTAAGACATTTCAAGAAGCAGTAAATGACAAAGGATATTTATTGGATGATACACTTTGGCAGAAAACTCTAAATGAGGCAATATCGTATTCAATGCCAGGTCAAGTTCGCCAACTGTTTGCTTATATCTGTGCATTCTCCTCCCCATCAGATCCATTGCACCTCTGGAATACAAACAAACGAGGAATGATAGAAGACATATGCCACAAGCTACATGGTAACGATGATTCCTGCATCAACTGTGAGGCCTATGCACTTAAAGACATTCAGTTGGCTCTAATGCTCCTTGGATATACGTTAGATAACTTTAATTTACCAAATGTTCCAGATTCATTACCAACTCTACATTCAACACCAATAAATCTGCAAGAAGAACAACATATTGCGCAAACTATGATTTCCAGTTTAAATACCTTACAATCTGCTGCTTTTAATAAGATTGTTCTTGCCACAGAAGACGACAGCCCGATACCCAAATGCTACTTTCTTGACGGCCCTGGGGGAAGCGGAAAGACATACCTTTATGAAACACTTATACATTTCTTTACTGCAAAACAACAGTTAATTATCGCATCAGCTACAACCGGAGTAGCAGCTAATTTGTTGATAAATGGTCGCACATGTCACTCCTTATTCAAACTTCCAGTCCCAATCACGGAAACATCTGTATCAACTATGAAAATGAACAGTAACAATGCACAAGAAATCCGTCTTGCAAAACTGTTGATCCATATTGCAACTAGGAGATGGAAACCTTACCAATACATATGGACTTCACCCAGATATTATTCAGATCCCTCAAGCCTTTATCTGCAACGACTTAGTGACGGAGGTGTTTGGAATAGCAATCTCATTAGACCAGATACCACTATTAACACAACGGGCTATATTATGTCCAAAGAATATTGACGTTGATCGCATAAATAACCAGGTCATTGCGTTACTTCCTGGAGAAAGTACTGACAATGTTGATTCTGAGGACGAGAATGAGCATCTTAATTTCCCCTTAGAATATTTAAACACTATTAACCCAGCTGGGTTACCACAACACAATCTTAACCTTAAAATCGGGACAATAGTCATGCTATTAAGAAACCTTAATACTAAACAAGGTTTATGCAACGGTACACGTTTAGTCATCAACACCATGACAGACAATGTTATTGAAGCAAAAG
Organism: Erpetoichthys calabaricus; assembly: GCF_900747795.2. Classification (NCBI taxonomy): domain Eukaryota; kingdom Metazoa; phylum Chordata; class Cladistia; order Polypteriformes; family Polypteridae; genus Erpetoichthys; species Erpetoichthys calabaricus. The sequence goes on along the minus strand of NC_041397.2, from coordinate 229,062,905 downwards.
TACTTAAAGGATCACATTCTAACAATACTGTTTTGATTCCTACAGTTGACCTTACAAGTTCTGACCTGGAATTACCTTTTACACTTTACCTTACATTAAACCTGCATTTGCCATGACAATCAACAAATCCCAAGGACAAACCATGGACAGAGTTGGCATATACCTCTCTGAGCCTGTATTTGGACATGAACAACTTTATGTTGCCTTCTCAAGAGTTTGGCGTTCATCTGACATTAAAGTTAAAGTTATAGATACTCCATACCAAGGAAAACTCATTCAAGGACAACACACCATCTTTACTACAAATGTTGTGTATAAAGAAAAATATTCCAATAAATCTTTCTAATGTGCCATTCTATGGGTTTTTTACTTCCTTTGTTCGTCATCTACACCTTTACACTCCAATATATCTCATACATACATCAATGTATTTCGGGTTACCCAACACCAGGGGTTGGCGAGCGAAGCGAGCAGGGGGTGGAGACCCCTAGTTTCATTCTAAATGGCCTCAGTGAAGTTCAGCTTAAGTGACTTTGTAGACGATTCACCACTATCAGTCTTCCTTCATTTTCCTTTATCTTCAAATTGTTCTGACAGAGCTTGAAAGTATGCTTATAGTAATTATCTTCCTGCAGCAAAATGGCTATACAATGAATCTTACACCAACGGATATGATGTGCCAGTGGGATAGCTCCCTTGCTTCAGGATTCCAGTCACTGTGTGCAGGCAACCAACTGTAAAGCCAGAGGAATATCACTAAACCATAATGATACCTTCATTTACGCTTAAATGTTGCTTTTATACACTGTTTAGTTCTTTTGTTCACATGCACTATGATGTACATAAACGGTAAAGAATCAAAAATCTCACACTTGGATTCATCAGTCCTTTTTCAATATCTCAATTCTGCAGGATTCTCTTCTTACATTTTTTATTAGCCAAAGCAAGCATCTTAACTATTCAGTTGTCTTAATAAACATTTTTTAGCTGGCCTGAGGCTTTCTCTGGACTGTTGAGTCACATCCGACTGTGCATTGATGTCTGCATCTCATGGTGACTGTTCAGAATTCAACCAAAAACCTACATGTTTATTTGGAAAAAAGTGAAAAGTTTGTGATCCACCAAGTGCCTGCATTTTTCCCCACATCTTTGGGCTAGAATGTGTACATAAGCAGATATAAGGAGTTCTAAATTTGTCAAAGTTTGTAGTATCATTTAAACATAAAGGTCGATACAACATCTGCAAAAACTGCATTATCTTTTTTCTTTGATTTTAACTCTTTGAGGGCTGAATATTTTTTCCAAAAAACTCAGTTTTCTGGAAAGCACACAGAGCAATGGTCTCACACATAAGTCAACATAAAACGTCAATTGCTATGTGCTGTGGCTGCTGTTGGTGCATATTCAGCATCTCTGGCGGCAGTGGCTGCGTGGGGGCACCTCATTGGTCAACAGGAATGCACGGTGGGCCAGCTGCCTGGATGTCTTCGCACAGCAGGTGGGTGGTGGTGACGGTTGCAGTGTGACGCAATATGGTTTATACCTCTTGTCATCATAAGTGGTGGTCCTCCTAGGCATCAGCTACACAAAAGTGTTCAGCACCACGATCAGCTGGGAACCGATCGAGATGATGTTGGTACCTCACTTTCGTTTTTGATATCCATCTCCAGATCACCTGCATCAAACTTGGAATCCGACAGGTCAGAGGCCTATTCAACAAAATTACGTAAAATTACGTAAAATGTCCATGGAGTATTTTGCTTTGCACATTCACTTTGGTCTCTCGCCAGATGTTGGTGCCATTTTAGAGGCTGTATGCTCTTCCCTACTCATAACCATGAGTAGGGAAATGAGATTCAATCAACAAAGCTATGTAACTTTCCTTCTAGCAAAGAGAGTCAAACTAAAACGGAAGGATGAGTTTTGTTGCAGTTTATAGATGATTACCGTCCTCTACTCCTGAATTTTGACAAAAGTCAACATCAGCCCTGAAACAGTTAAATAGCTATATTTGGTCTTGAAAAAGCAGCTTTCAAGTTTGTGCTATGAAGAATGGAATAACCCCTGCTTTGGAAACTGCATTCAGTGATCTAAAGTCTACAAGAGTCTGTGTTCGAGTCATGAGATGACAGAGGTTGCAGCACAGCCCAGCTTTGGGATGGATTCTTTCATAATTCAGCATGTACTGCTCTACACATTTAACAAAACTGTGATAAAATAGTATTACAATTTTAGAATAAAATTCAGATTACACTATTGTGTAAGTAGAATAAAATCAATAATTAGGCAAGAAGATATCCCTTATTCTTTATGATGGTTTTTATGGCATAGTATGTATAGTCCCACATCACACATTCAGTGATCAGGATTTTGCCAGCTGTTTAGCACATTCTTTCTTTGTCAGTGTGTGTTTTCCTCTGGGTGCACTAGTTGTCATCTCACATTCAAAAGACCTGCAGGTTTAGTTAAACTGGCAACTCTAATCTTAACTCTGTGTTATTGTGTGCAGGTGGACCCTGTGATGGACTGGCACAGTGCCCAGGGCAGTTTCCGGCCATGTACAAGGGCTACTGGGATAGGCTGTCACATCACATGACCATAAAGTAGACTATGTGAGTCTGAGAATGTTATACTTCTTTTCAACATACAATTCACTAGCAGTTTGAATTTTCATCTGAATTCAACATGAAAAACTGTGTGTTATTGTTGACATTTGGCATATTTACATTTTTTGGCAGCAAACACCATTAAGTTTTCAGCCAAGATCAGCTTTCACCATGTACTACCATTTAGAATTTAATTGATCAGTTGTCAGATCTTAGAAAAAAAATTGGCCTTACACAAACACACTGACCAATTTAACATAAATGCTGCTATATTTAAGCAATAGTGATATCACACTCAACTGATTCCTATAGGATATTACTGGGAGGTCTGGCTTGACAGTAAAACATAGAGATCCTTACTTTTGCAATGTTTGAAAAACGCGAGAAAGCATATGTTTGAGACATGAACAGACCAAAATAACTATCCTCTGAAGGAAGCTGATATTGCCACCTACAAATGTTTGTGCTGTTTAGAAAGGACAATTCTTTCATACGAGGATGTTGACTTAATACTCAAAAACAAACTTGTCAGAGATAAACGAGGCTTTGTGCCAAGCAGGCTACACCTACACCACAACAGCTGTCAGATACCGTAAATGTTACAGTGCCAAAACACCCTTAGGCTCTGTCTAAAAGACAAGATTATCAAGGCAGTGCCAAAATAATAGTCATGAGGCAAAAGGCAATTACTTTAAACCGTGTTACAGCACTTTTTCAGAATGATTAAATCTGACAAGTGTCAAGCTTGCTTATGTGAGAACGTAAACACAGTCAGACAGATTGTGAAGAGAGCATACGGTAAACAGCCCAGAGCTGGGACTTAACTATAGGGAGTCCACAGCACCTAAAAGCCTAAATGAAAGGTTGGTGGCTTACAATAATTTTTGTTGTGTTCAACACATGATCGCTGCCAACCTTTACCTATTAATGAAGTCCAGTAATTCTATCTGGCTTAGGGTGTTGTCCGAGTTTTTTGATTTAGTAACAAGTTTGCTGCTGCACTGCCATGCCTACTGCATGACTTTATATTGAAAGTTTTTGCATCAGTTACTTTATTAGTGAGAGGTGTCACAACTAAAATATTTTGATTAAATTTGTACTTTATATCCACAAGAAAAAATATATTGAAAAAATAATCACTTTTAATTGTAGTAACTGTTTAAATGATTAAATGGAAACTGCTGTCATGTGAATGAACTCTGCAAACAAATTCTAAAATGGTTCTTGTTTAACAAGGTTTCTCAGTAAGAAAATTTTATTGGCCATTCCCTCATAGTCTGCTGTGAGTTGAAAGACTTTGACAGTCCAAGTTAGCCTCAAGAAAATGACATCTATTGTTTTTTTTCTAAGGTTATGCAATTTGGAATGTTAAATTAAATTATTAATTCAAATTTCTTAACATGTAGTTTTTAATGTTACGTTTTGTTCTTAATTTTTAATGCAGTAAATAGTGTTATCATAAACAGCTCACATTTTTCCCTACCATTCAATTTTAGATATGAACAGCTATCTAGCCAGCAAGATACAATTTATAATCTGGAGTGCACAATGTCTCAGAAAGGAATTATCCTGTGCTTACACTGAATCGCGGACATAAAGGAGTACTGTATGGGCCATAGCTACTCTTGTGTTATCATTTTCTATGCATGTATATGTAGAGTTAAGTAGCATTTATTTTGTATGTTAAAGTCAGGAATAAAACACTGTCCCCAGAAAAGGTGATTCACAAATATTCTAAGGTAAAACAATAATTTATTTGTTCAGTACAGAAAATCAGTAGGAATTTTACCTTTGTATACCTGGATAACAGTCATTGTTAGTATGTGCATTTAAAAGTTATTACACAACCATTCTGAATTAATTCTTTTTAAATGGCATTTTATTACTTTAGGCAAGAACTTTATACGTCTGTTTCTGACTATATTTTATTTAATATTTAATAATATTTAATTATCCAACTATTGTAAACTAATTATTATTAAACTGAAAAAACACCACTACAAATTTAGCCATTAATAATTTTAAGAGGTTTTTAAGAAGTAGTTATCTAATAACAGTTTTCCTTGTTTAAATGTTTACTGGATGCTATTCAAACATGCAAAAGCCACACAATCACCACTTTTGATAATTGGCCATGCTAATTGACCTTGTGTGAATGTGAGTGAGTGTGTGTGTGTGTGTGTGTGCATGTATGTGTGAGTTGGCTCTGCTGTGGACTAGCACATTGAAGGTGATTTCATGCCTGCCACCTAGTGCTGCTGCCCCTGCGATCCTGAACTGGATTAAGCAAGTACTGTACTAGAATGCTGTTATATGAATGGCAAACTTAAAGTTTTCTGTAATGTGTAACTATGAGAGGTAAACACAAATAAATATACAAATACAAATTATTAAGTAATATGGCAGTATTTATTTCAATTAACGGTTTCTTTTCTTAGTAATTTGGTTTACACACTGAATGTAACATAAATAACTAAGAAATAAAGCTTAATACCCTTTGTCTTCTATTTTACAGTGGGTGGCTGGCAAATATAATACAAAATAATGCTATTGGTATCTTATTAACCACCAAAGACATATTTTCTATTTCTGAAGAAAAGGTAGCTGATGTTCCAGTTTGATTAAAGGCTGTAAAATCTTTGTACTTCTAGAGTTCCCGGGTACATGAAGGTGAAATAATGTAGTTAAACAATGATATTTTATTTCAACTATATTTGTATTATCATTTCACATTACAACCAAATTCATGTTTTAGTAATTAAAAACATTTTAATTAGTAATTAATTTCCAACTAAACTAAACAAATCTTTAAAATATGGGACCACTCTATTTTTTTTCTGCCTTATATGTCTCTACTTGTGTTTAAAATACAAGCACTCTGCTTTCTCCTACAAAAGCTCCTCGCATTACAGAATGCCATTATTTTTGTTAAAGTATCTTTGCAAATGAACTGTTTTAAAAATGACTAGAAAGGAACAAGAGTTTTTTATATGTACATATCAACGCAGGGATATGTGAATATTATATGTATCTACTGGAGGAAATTAAAGTTACGCAGAATTGATATCCAAGGACAACACATCATAAACAGTAAGTATTAAGGAAGTATTGAAGGCAAAGTTAGGTTAAAATTTAACCTAATAAATACAGGGATTAATATTGGATATAACTTATTATATATTGCTCAATATATATGGACTGCATAAACACACAGTCTCTTCATAAATGAAATAAATATTGACACAAGTAAGTAATTTGAATTAAACTTAAGATGAATACAAACAAACCCAATTAAGGCTACAGGAATAAGAACACTTAATTTTCAAATTATAACTGAAAATCACATATTATCTTCATCACCTTATAAAATGTAATATGGGTGGGCTTATGTAAAACATATTATGATGGAGATAAAGAAACTTTTTTCACTTAGGTCTTTCACTACTTTGCAAAATCTTTGCAAGAAGAGTGCTGACCAGGGCAGAAACTCAAATCAGCATTTCAAAGCCACACCTATACCACCAACACCCTGAGTAGAGAAAAACAGCACTGTGACCTATATTCGCTCAGGGAAGGGAGAGTGTAACCAGAGGGGTGCATGCCATGAGGCTAAGAGAATGACTGTTAAGCAAGAAGCCCCTCCTGCTGCTTGTAACTCCCAGGTTCTGAGTTCGCATCCCAGCAATGCCATCTCAGGGAGAACAGCAACTGGATCAGGGAGTGACACCCTAAGGAAACGTCTGAGCAATATTGGATATGTTAACAACAGAATTTTAATATATGTTAAAAGTCTGAAACATTGGTTAGTGATGCTTTTTTAAGAACTAAGTTTGTTAGGTTCAAATCTGGGCCGGATTACAGTTATGTGGAGTTTGCATGATGTCTCTGGTTTTGCTGATGCCTGAATACATTATAAATAACAAAACAGACACACAGTTACAAAGGATTAAATATTAAAACAAAGATTCTGAGTATAAAACTTTTATAAATTGTATTCTATTTTCCTAATATGTTTTACATAGTACTATGATTAAGGGAGGAACAGGAGATAACTGACAATGCATAAAGCTATCAAAATGTAAAAATGGTGAAATTTGGCTGCAAAATATTTTTATACCATTTATAGTTACTCTAGGCCTTTTTGTATTTAAATGAAAGACTTATATTAATTCTCACCTGGGCAATTATGGAACATAAAGAATGAATAAAAACTTTCCCAATAAAGTCTTCATATGAGTTGCTACCCAGAAAGATTAGGAAAAAGTGAGGAAATGTTAAAAACTTGACAATGACGTTTGTGCAGTTTGGAAGAGTCAGTTTGTTTGCTCTCTGCAATGTTGACTTATAATTTTGCTGTTCTGCCAAGAATCTAGGAGCTCATAAATCAGTCAGTGAATCATACACAATTAAATTGAATCTGAAAAATAACTGCATGTTATGCATTCAGTACTGGGTGTCAAAATACTCTGAATTTATATTGACAAGTTATTTCTCATTTTAAAACATTTTTTTGTTTGCTTTACCTAAACTTCACCTTTTTATTCTATCACTATGTACTTAAGATAAAGAGTATCTCTTCATTGCCTTTTTTATTTAAATATTTTAACTGCTATATAAAACACTCTTTTTCCAGCAGCACTAATAGCAATAATTATACACAATGTTAGTTGCTTGAAATTTGATTTAGCAACACTCAGATAAATAAAACTTCAGTGCTGTAAAAATGAAATATAAACATCATTACCCAAAAGCACAGACACCCAATTTATCAAAAACACATTAACAATATATCATAGCTATATGATCTGTATGATAAGTAATGATCTGACTGACATCTCTATGAATAAAATGTACCACACTAAGAATAAATAAAATGCATGAAGCAAAAATGTGACTCATGAATGCTGCTCCCTCAAACTATCTTAATTTAATGGTAAGTACATATACCAGAACAATTATCAGGAAACAAAGGTCACACTGCATACGTTCCACCATTAAAAAAGAAAACAACAAATGATCAAGACAGCACTCGATATAGCAGAAAGACTGAACCTCATGCTGTGACAAGGATTGGAAGTAAAGTGGAGTCAAACAGTCAGATGTAATTCCATCACAACTTTCAGGCTTTTTTAAACATCCGACTGGCTGTGTACTTACTGCCATTAAAACTCAATTAGTCATGCCAACAGTCAGAAAGAGCTCACACAGAGAAGACTTCCGACCTACATTCTCTCTACTGTCAGTGTATTTAGTACAATTACATGAAATCAATTAAAAATGTTTGAAAGTAAAACAGGTGAACATATTGCACAGGCTACCACCCTGAAATATTCTGTAAAGAATACTTAACACAAAAATGCTAGGGAAAAAAATGTCATCCTGGAATATAACTAATTTGCCATAGTATTCATACATCCTTCAGCAATTTCCTGAGCTGATTTCATGAAAAACAAAAGCAAACAGGATATTCTTTAAGTAACTGATTGTATGCTCCAGTTAATTATTTTTGAGGGAGCATAGTGGTGTTGTTTTTTCTGGTTTGGAGTTGGCACATTTATTCAATGTGTGCATAATCATTCTTACAGTACATTAGTCTTCCTCTCACGTCTCAAACATAGGTTAAGTTGTCTGTTAATGCTAACAGAGACAAGTGAGAGCAAGTGTGCCTTGCAATGGACAGCTGCCCAGTCCAAGCTTGTTCCCCAGTAGGAGAAGCCCTGACACCTTCATAAGCCTAAAATTGGGAATAAATAAGACAGGTAAACCTATGGAAGTGTGAATGCACTTCATACTTATGGAAATAAAATGTTACAATGAACAACAAAATCAAGGTTGAAGAACCAGAAGACAAATGAAGGAAAAAATAACTAAAAGCATACAATCTGACTTAAAGAACCTGTCACAAACAGAATCACAACATGAACACATGACATAGTAACCAAAATAACAAAAAGATAATAGGAAATGCTAGATGCATGACTCTGCGGTGGGTTGGCACCCTGCCTGGGATTGGTTCCTGCCTTGTGCCCTGTGTTGGCTGGGATTGGCTCCAGCAGACCCCCGTGACCCTATGTTCGGATTCAGCGGGTTGGAAAATGGATGGATAGATGCATGACTGATTCCTTTAATGTTATGCTGTAGTTGTTGAATTTTACAGTGTTCAGGAATAAAATACTGTTATGTGCGTACTCATCAATTGCTGCTGTTTCTATCTATCTATCCATGAAGCATCACTAGTATTCATTTTTTCTGAGACTGTATTACTAAGTCTCCTTACACTTATTCACTTCACATATCCTTAAGATTTTCATTTAACTCATTTTACAGAGTAATGAGTATGCATGACTGGGTAAGAAAGACTATGAAGCAGAAAATTAAATCATATCATAGAAGAACAAGGTGAGAGATTAAAAGGTGGGCTAAAAGAAAGTGAACAAACTTGTACTGTACTTTAACTTTTCAGAGTGTTTAGCCAATATGTGTAATGATGGAGGTATACTGTTATGAGTAACAGATGAACATCCATGGAACTGTTTATTTGTGGAGGCTCAACTGCAATAAGAATCTCTCACTGAATTACAACCTGACCCAAACTCTGAAGTTTTCAAATCTACTAAACAGGGTCATTTGCAAATGATATTTGTCCTGGTATTACTGAGTGCAATTTAGGAAACCTACCCGGAGTGAGGCAACAGTCCACTACAGGACGCACACCCAAACAAACTAGACAATTTTAAAGTTATCAATTAATCTGCAAGTCTTTGGGATGAAGGAAGGAAAACCCATAAATACATGAGAATAGACAAAGTCTGGAGCTGTGCAGCACTAACCAGTCTACCATCATGTTTCCACAAAACTTATTTAAAAACATGAAAATCAAATGGGTGTTTTCAAAGGCCAAAACTAACTGTAGAGAAAATAAATATTAATAATATTTCTAATGTAGCTTGTCCTGATAAACAATAATCCATAAAAACAGCAAACATCTTAAAATGTTACTCTAATTACAGTATAAATAATATGAGAACTTTAAAATTAGTAGTGCAGTAATACCTAACAGAATATTTTCATATGTTGTTTGGGGCACATGATTTTGTGGACAGCACCTTTTTCAGGTAAAATTCAGTAGAATTTTGGTCTAAAAGTCAAATACTCATCAGTTTGATGTAGATGTTAAGGGTGGCACCAACTGATGTCAGTTTCTGAAAATAGGAAGGATTTAAAATAGTATTCTGCAGACAGATTTGCACATTCCTCAGTGTTATAATAAATAATGACCAAGATCACACTATCAAAACTAATCATGTCTGAGTTGCTGATAAAACACAAAAGCTCAGCAAGCAAATTATAGAATCTATTGTCCTTGCTCCCTAGGCATGCCATGCAGCTGCATTGTTGGTGTGAATCACTTTTAAAATGTTGTGCTTTGAAAAACCTACTTAGCCTTTTAAACTCTGGCTTCCCATTAAGATGAGGGAACTTGTGATTTGCTTTCTTTTCTTCTTACCAATTTGTTCATTATTAGGTATATTTAATTGCTTAAAACTTTTTTGTGACAAAAGAACAAACTGCTGAATCTTTGCAATGCAAAAGGATATACAGTATGGCCAATTTACAGTTGAAATTTTATTTTGGATTAATAAGTTTGTACATTTATCATAGTGATAAACAGGGTAATCTGGTGGTATAGTGGTTAATGCTGCTGTCAGAAAGTTCCAGAGTCCTGGGTTTAGATCTCAGGCCTAGGTACAGCTTGTTTGAGTTTGCTCATTCTCCATGTGTCTGCATTCTCTTTATTCCAGGTACTCCAGTTTTTCTCCCACATCCCAAAAACATGTGTTTGAATAATGCCAGGCCTAAATGGTCCAGCAAGGAACTGGTGCTTCTAACTTTGAAATTAAGAGAAACAGTTTTGAAAATAAACAGTCGGAAAATTCAATAATGATTAGAAACAGGGTGCATTTAGCAAGTAAATTGAAATTCTTACTTATTTAGCTTACTTACTTACTTTTTTAGATTAGATAAACTTTATCAATCCCAAGTGGAAATTTAGATGCACACAGCAGTGGAAATATAAAAAAAACAAAGATACTGACTCACAGCACAAATAAGACGATAGGTATATAAACAAATGAACAAATAAATAAACACATTGATAAATGTATATTGAGCCAAAATAGAAAAATTAACTTAAACAGCATAAGCATTTAGTCTGGGATATCAGAAGGAAGCAATAAATTGCCTGATGGAACAGGGCAGAAACGATCCTCAGAGGAGTTTCTTAGCACACCATGGAAGAATGAGCCTGTGGCTGAAAGTGCATCAAGAGAGCACCTGCTAGAGGAGATGAAAGGGATTCTTCATGTTGGCATACAGGTTTGTCACAATCCTCCTTTCTACAACAGCCCTGTGATGGAGCTTGCTTTCCTGATAAGTCTGTTCAGGCACTGTACATCCTTTGAATACAAGTTTCTTTCCAAGGTGACCACAGTGTAGAACAATGTACTGGCTACTGTGAACTGGTAAAATATTTTCAGCAGCTTGCTGCACACATCAAAAGACCAGATTCTTCTCATAAAGTAAAGTCCGTTCATCTTGTACAGCACCACTTTTTTCTCAGACCAGTCCAGTTTGCAGTTTTTGTGAATCCCCAGGTATTTGTAGCTCTGCACCACTTACTCATCCTCCCCCTGAATGGAGACTGGTCTCAAAGGCCCTTTGGCACACTTGAAGTCCCCCACCAACTCTTTTTTCATTTTGATGTTGAGTTGTAGGTGGTTTTCCATACACCACAAGACAAAGTCCTCCACAAGCCTACTGTATTCTGACTCATCTCCATTATTAATGTAGTCTATGATGGAAAGGAGTCATCAGAGATTTTCTGTAGATGGCAAGTGTTGGTATTGTTCTAGAAGTCTGTTGTGCAGAGTGTAAGCCAAAAGGGAAGAGAATGAATAAATCATCACACTCAGTTACTCAGGGGCAATTTACTGACATTGATTAACCAATTATTTTCTGTTTTTAGGATATCAAAAGAAACTACAGGTAAAATTCCGTTACAACGAATACTCCCAGGGACCTAAAAAATACTTCATTGTAACGAAAATTTTGTTGTAATGACATTCTGTATTTGTTACTATAGTGCTTTCTTTAACTTGCACCCAGGCATTTGCAATCATTTCAATAGCTTCTTTCATGTTAATTTTAATCTCCTCCTGCCTACAAGTTATGCTGACGAGAATCCTACTCAGAATTTCCTTGCGATAATACACTTTCAGGGGTGCGAATGATGCCCAAATTAAATGGCTGAACCACTGCTGTGCAACTGGGCGGGAGGAATTCCACACGAACATTATCTAAATGTGGAAGCAGAGTTATCAATCAGGAGCCGAATCATCCTTTCTTCTTCATATTGTAAGGTTTCTGAACTCTTTTGACCCCCCCCCCCCAACGGTAACGACATGGTGAAGCGCATTGCCGTGTCTGTGTAAGCTTGTTTGTCCGTTGCCGGGGCAGGGTAACAACAGGCTCATAGAGCTGCAGTGAAGCGACACAGAAGCAAATCATAAAAGATCGGGTCGCGCTATAAGTTCCTGTCTTGCACCCCAAAACACGAGGCTGAGTCTCAGTACTTTAGCAAAACCAGCTTTATTCAGCTTGAAACAGGAACAGCACACTTATTTATTGTAGCGTGCTCTGCCACTGTGCTATACACAGACACAGCAGATCAGTGATCAAGCAATCCTGTTACCTGCATTTTCAATGTTCCTTGCATATCACCCATTGATATCTTTTCTGTTTGCTTTGGCGGAGAGACGCAGCATAGCTGAGAGACGTAGCACAGCTTTGTGTCGGATGTTGCCCCAGCAACAGATAAACAGTCTACCATAGACGCGGAGTTTGGACTTCGGGATGCTCTTTGGCGTGCTGTCTAGTTGAGGGAGGTCCCAAAAAAGTTTATAAACCTCACATTTTCTTGAATGAGTGCCGCATTAATAGGAATGTTTCTTGAACAAGCACCACTGAACCACATAAAAACTGCTTTTTCGACGTCTTCAAATGCAGCAGTTCACATACGTTTGCAACCCGAGATTTTTCTTCTTTTTTTGCTCGGTCTTTCAAGAAAGTTGACAGCGTCGATAGCGAAATTCCAAATTCAACGGCAATGTCTTTTTTCTTTTTGCCGCAATCGAGAGCTGCAAAAATGTAAAGTTTTTTTTTTCTAATATGAACTGTTATCGTTTTTTCGTGTCTGCCATTTCTATAGGAGGGTGACAATGAGTTCGTTGTCATTGTGCACAACTGAGCTACGGCCACAGAACTAACTGCTCTGTGGATGATTCATTCAAGAATTTCAAGGTCTTTTGGGCACTTCATTGTAATGAAAGTATCTGCTGAATGTACTTTGTAGTAACAAGATTTCTATAGACTCGTGTCATATGGGGAAGCTGTCGGGACCATAAAAATACTTTGTTGTAATGAAAATTTTGTTGTAAAGATATTCGTTGTAACAGAATTTTACCTATATACAGTCTAAGAAAAAAAGTCTAACAGAACATGGAGAGAATATGTAAATAGTGACACATTTACATGATTTAAATGCATGATCGCTGTTGTTTAACTCTGAATTGTACACACTCTCTTTGGTACTGAATAAGGACTCAACCATCTGTCAAAAGTATGACATAGGCATACTGGTCTTCTAACGTGACTCACAATTCTTGTAAATTAGCTGCTGGCAGATCTTTCTTCAGGGTTGGCTTATTTGAAAAAATACCAGTGACAGTGTGTAATCCACAAAAAAAAAAACAAACAGCCGGTGATCTGCTGCTTTCAAAACCATTTAAATCTTTAGTCTGTTCCAGTTTTAATTTGGATTTCATATACACTCAGTCCAAGCCTACTTATTGGCTACACAGACTATATCACTATTGTATTAACAAGTAAATTATTAAATAGGCAAAAAAGCTGCTTTACTTTTTTCAAACTGTTCTTACTACTTGTACAGTAATCTTTTCTTGGAAAACTCTCACCATGAAGTTACCGATCTATGCAACTTTTTAAGTTACTTTGTTTTTGATGTAGTGTTAAAATCTGTTTAGGGATTTCCACCTTCTTGAAAATGAATCAATATATTTGATCAGTTATTATATTCTAGCTTAATTCAGACTGACTTAGTGAATGAATGCATTTACTGGTATTTATCGGAAAGTGAAGTGAATGAAGGCCAAAGAGCACAGCAATGTACATGCACATTTAAATTGATGGCACACAGTGAGGATGGAGTTTTGCACAAAAACATTATTTATAGTTTCATTGTATTATTTCTTACTACACATGAATGTTTTATAAAGGCTATATTATGTAAGGTACTTCAAGGGCATAAACAAGATTCTTTAAGATTAAGAGTTGTGGTTATAAAAATAATTTAATTTTTTTTTAATAAATACATCATTAAAATGATATACAGTAATCCCTCCTCCATCGCGGGGGTTGCGTTCCAGAGCCACCCGCGAAATAAGAAAATCCGCGAAGTAGAAACCATATGTTTATATGGTTATTTTTATATTGTCATGCTTGGGTCACAGATTTGCACAGAAACACATGAGGTTGTAGAGAGACAGGAACGTTATTCAAACACTGCAAACAAACATTTGTCTCTTTTTCAAAAGTTTAAACTGTGCTCCATGACAAGACAGAGATGACAGTTCTGTATCACAATTAAAAGAATGCAAACATATCTTCCTCTTCAAAGGAGTGCGCGTCAGGAGCACAGACTGTCAGAAAGACAGAGGAAAGCAAACAAATCAATAGGGCTGTTTGGGTTTTAAGTATGCAAAGCACCGCTGGTACAAAGCTGTTGAAGGCGGCAGCTCACACCCCCTCCATCAGGAGCAGGGAGAGAGAGAGAGAGAGCGAGAGAGAGAGAGAGAGAGAGAGAGAGAGAGAGAGAGAGAGAGAGAGACAGAGAAAAACAAACAGTCAAAAATCAATACGTGCCCTTCGAGCTTTTAAGTATGCGAAGCACCGTGCAGCATGTCGCTTCAGGAAGCAGCTGCACAAAGATAGCAACGTGAAGATAATCTTTCAGCATTTTTAGACGAGCGTCCGTATCGTCTAGGTATGCGAACAGCCCCCCTGCTCACACCCCCTACGTCAGGATCAGAGAAAGTCCGCGCGAGAGAGAGAGAAAAAGTTCCTGAAACTGTAGAATAACAAACCTTTAACTTGCCTACCTTTCAATTCTCCTGAATGCTTTTTGTAGTATCCCAATATTAAAAAAAAGCAATATCTAGTTTTAACTATAACATTGAATAATTGCAATCCAAAGGGAGTGTAACATTAAACTGCACTTTGAGTACCTTACAGGCTGGTTAATGCATAACCAAGTATTGCTTGTGAATAATTCACAGTAGATAGAGGAATGTTAGAATGTATTTCTATAGCAGTGGAGTATTGTACCTCGAAAGCTTGCATTTGTAATATATTTAGTTAGCCAATAAAAGGTGTCATTTCACCCTACTTTCTCCTGTATCAATCTATGGCTAACACGGTACAACACTCTACTGCTATGGATATACCAGACAGTTACACCTTGCCTGATGAAGGGGACTTAGCTGCCTCGAAAGCTTGCATTTGTAAACTATTTTGTTAGCCAATAAAAGGGGTCATTTCACCCAGAATGTACTTCTGTAAGCATCACACATGGAAAACTACAACATCACAAGAAAAAAAATAGGAGATACGTAAAAAATGTTTAAAAGCGACTTCCTTTACAATACCTGCAAAATAGAAATAAACTGAGCGCACACACAAACACACACTGCTCTGTGTTACCAGTAACTGTGCAGTACTCACATGTAAAACCTACCAAGAACAAAAGTATACAGAAGTACTCATACACTGAACATTTCAGCTATTGCATACTTGCCAGGGAAAACTTTAATAGCTGTAATAGCAGAGGATGTTCATCAAGCCAAAAAATGTGTATTGTACAGATGATGTAAACCAAAGAGTCTCTGAGGTATCAGTTTACTGAGAATGTGAGAGGCATAAAAAGAGGCAGCCAGAGGAACAATACAAGCTACCTCTGGCATTTCCTAAGACAGGAGCCACAGTAATGTACAGCTGACATAATCTGTCGTCGTTCAATAAAGGCAGCTCTGAGGGTAGTGCAGGCTCAGATAAAATTAACATGTCGTGGCTGAAAGCTGACAGGATCCAAGGATTTACAACAGAAAGGCTTAAAGGCTTAGGTTCAGGTGCAGAGAGATTCGACTTAAATTAGCAGCATTTGTTATTGGATCATTCCTTTTACTTTAAAGGATGTTGCAAGTTATGCAAGCCTTTCTGAGATAAAGAAAGTTCTCATAAAGACTGGTTTGCAGAGTTACATATAAGACAGAGATGGAGAAAAAGCCACCAGGATGCCACTGCACTAAAAGTTTAGAATCCATTTAATAGCATTTACCACACTTAAACTGAGAAAAATGATAACACTGTTACAGGAGGCTGGGGGTGGAACCCAGCCGGGATGCCCAGGAGGACCGGAGGAGGGCTTACGTCTCCCCCAGACCACGTGGGGGCGACCGCCCTGGTGGATTTGGGGACCACGGGAACAGAGCTTTGAAGCTCAACCCTATAGGGGCCCATGGTCACCGCCAGGGGGCGCCTCAATGCTTATGGAGCCCTAGCCGTCAGCACTTCCGCCACACCCGGAAGTGCTGGGGGGAAGAAGACCAGGGACACCCAGAGTGCTTCCAGGTATGCAGCCAGTACTTCCGCCACATTGGAGAGTGCCGGCGGAGGCTAATCAGGAGGCACCTGGAGCACATCCTGGTGTGTATAAAAGGGGCCGCCTCCCTCCATTCGGAGGCTGAAGTCGGGTGGAAGTGGACAGAGTCTTGGAGGAGAGGAGTGGAGGCAGCGAAGAGAGGCATTGCATGTGAGAGGGCCTGGACTGAGGGTGATTGGTGTTGCGGCACTGGGTTGTGCAGTTATTGTAAATAAATGTGCGTTGGGTGATAAAATCATGTCTACCTGTCTGTGTCCGGGCTGTTCCCCACACACATTAATACATTTTCAAAGTGGGTGGCACGGTGCTATAATGATTAACATGTGCTGCCTCTCTGTTCCAACTTCAACATAACTTTAAAACATTTTATTAATTAATGTACTTTGTTTTTTAGCTGTATGACTCCAAACAACCATTTTTTTAAAATTATAATCTCTGGACTGATTGACATTTTACAGTGTCTCTAGCACTGTGGAAGATGCTATATTGAAACAAACAGACGGGAATAGAGATGAACTGAGCTTCTACTTAAATCAAGATTACAATTTACAATCCTAACAAAATCCATTATTTAACCCTTAGGGGATATGTATATAGACAACAAAAGATATAATTTCCTAATGATCAAACAGTCCATAGTGATGATAAAACACCAACTACTGTAATTCATATCCTGTTGTGTTCTGACGAGTTGTGATATTCTGCAATAAATTTATAACACCCACTAGGTGTCACTATAAATACTAGCCTTATGTTTAAAATAAAAAAATAAACCACAGCACAGAAAGTGAGCGATATTCTTCTCATTTTTTTTTATTTACTCATTAATCACTTTCAACGTGTCAGGTAAACACATCACCAAAGTAATACATTGAGAAACAACTGATTTAAATGACTTTTTATACAATTCTATCCATTACCTAAAAAAGTCACATTTTCTCCATACTAATGCATTTTACAACTGTTATCTGAAGGAATATTTATTACAATTACATTGAAAGATACAAGAACAAATTTCAACACATATGGTTATTTTTTTGTGTTAATGGTCTGAACAAAAAATGGTTAAGTGTGAAGCCTGATTAAGTTCAGGATTTCGATGAAGACAGGCAAAACAAAAAAAGTATGGTTTGGGACACCTGCATTGTGGTAACCAGTACACACTGAATGAAGGGATTTAGTATGTAGGGCTTTGATCAGGGAGTTCTTATACAGCCAAAGGTATAAATTATGTTAATTTGCATCTAAAAGGTTTTAGTCAGTCTAGTTTTTAATATAAATAAAGCCCTGCTACAGTTAAAGCACAAGTGTTTTTCCTCTAAATAATAGACATTAAAGCAGTATGGCTCAAAACCTGCTAAACAAGGCTAAATCAAAAGATGTTTTACAGGGCTCTTTTTATATACATTGCTGTTCCTTTAGACATACACATAGCATTTGCTTGCAAGAAGTTACAGATATAAAATCAAATAAAGTACAGTCTGCTTCCCTTTAACACTACTGAGTGAATGTACTATTACTGTACACACTATATCTGTCAGCAAGATTATAATTAAGTGAGAATTACTTTTCTGTTTTGTTGTATTTTAAAGCACCTCCAATAATACCAGGCAATACCAAGATTATGGTAAAAATTATTCTGTAGAAAAATACTAATGCATACATATAGAGTCTTATAGCCTGTAAATGGAATTGTGGATTTATAAGGATCACAAATCACATTTTCATTTCATTCACATGATACAAGATTATCTTTTGATTTTTATGTACATCTGATGTGCAGCTAGCAATAAATTTAATTATTTAAACAAACTCCTATAAGGAACACACATTTTATCCTTAGCTTTTCCAACAGTATTATTCACTTCAAGTTTATCTTAAATCACTACTCATATGTATATGTCATTTTTTTAAATAAGTGTTAAAAAAAAAAAGCAATGGAAAAAAGTCAGTATTTTTAGTCAGTCACAGAAGTGTAACATTTCAAAAAAGAATGACAAGATGGCCCTACCTAATTGACATCACTTGTAAACATATTGTTTGCATTTCTTATTTGTATAGTCATAGAGGAAACAGATGCATTCCAAGTGAAAGCAACAAACCAGCCGCATATAGCTTTGCCTTATAAGATAATTGCAGTTTTGAAGCCAATGGAATGTAGTGGGTGCAAATACAAATAAAACCACCTTTAGAAGCAGTGGAGATAATACAAAAACATTGGTTTTAATGCTTAGATCACTATGCAAATTAAAATGGACAGCACACTTAAAAGTAGCCTGTTTTTCATACAGTGTATTATTACTGTAAATTGTTCTGATGGACTGGGATAGTACCTGATAAAATGTGTGCATGTAACTATGGTGAAAAGCAAAACTCAAAAGTACTGTCCACCATCCAAGCTTTAACTGTAGTGGACCCATTCATTCAAGAGTTAGAAGTAAGATGTTTAAATGTATCTTTACTAGCTGTTTTAATAATGCCTCTAGTCAGGAGATTAAGGGTTAAAGCACATTAAACACAATAAAAAACACAAAACCTGTTGCACTCCTGCTTTGTGTCACTGGATTAGGTGACCCCAAAATGTTTGGATGGGAAAGATACATTAATAAGTAAACAAACAAATAAATAAACCATTTTTGGGAAATATGGTAACATAGTGGGTAATGCTGACACCTCACACTGAGCATTCTATGTTTAATTCCTACACTCAGTTTTTATCTGTATGCAGTTTGCATGTTCTCTCAAGTATCTGCATGCGTTTCACTTCCACATTCTCCTAGTCAGGCAACTCAAAGTTGGCCCTTTGTAAGTGTGTGTATGCATGGGTAAGCCCGGCAAAGGTCTGAGGCAAAGTCCAGTGCTATCTCTTGTCTTTTTCCAAGTGCTGCTGGGATAGGTATCATGCCTCTGTGAATTGGATTAAGCAGCCTTGGGCATGTTAAGTTATGTTATGTTATATTACAAACAGCTGTGAGAAACAGCCCAAATCTCCTTGTCCATTTCCTCTTTCACAAAGTATTACCAGGCAGTTAACGGTGGACAGCAGCCAATACCATGATTGCACAGCCTTGGACTTGTAGAGTTAACATAAAGCCTCTGCTACAGTGTCTCAACAGAACACCAGTCAACCTGAGGTCACCTACTCCTGAAATGACACAACTAGCTACATATAGCAATTATTAGTAACTGTCCATCCACTGATGTGTTATCTTCAGACCAATTTAAACAAATAGAATTCCCTTGCTACTAAACTGTCACTTTGTGTAGATCACTGCCCCTTACATATACTAAATCGCTATAGTGAAAAAAAAAACAATACACAGAAACAGAGATTTAGAGCTACTCTAAACTTATATGTAACTAAATTGTAAAGACACAGTTTGGCATGATAGTTGTGGAAGACTATTAAAAACATTTGTTTGAATTGTAGCTAGTGGCCTTTGAGACACCTCTGACCTTGATTGTCTTTATCAACAAATTCAGGCATCACCACAGCATGCAAACATAAAGGTTAATTATTCCCTTATTATGACCGTTTCCTTTCCAAAACCATATGTCAGTTTTTGAGAGACCCTAACAAATAGTAAACAACAACTCAGGACTACTAAAGGCATTACACTACAGGAAAGTCAAGGGGTGTAGCTAAATATAAGAGTTAAAAGCATTAAAAAAATGAATATTCCTTCCTTAAAATAATGAAGGTTAACAGCATAGCTTAAGATGTCATGGCTCAGGCAATTAAATGCTTTCAATAAGATAAACAATTCACAGAAAAAAATGAAAGAACAAGGTTAAAATTTTCAGAAAAAATGCTTACAAAGTTAAGAAAGGGAATCAAATATTAATTCACTCTGATGTTAATTGGATAAGATATTGCTTGAGATGGCTTGTATTTTAATATTATAACAGGAATAATAATCCCAGAATGACTTATTGATGTGCATGATAATTCTTTTAATAATTAAAGCAAGAGGAAGATAAATTCAATCAGTCTGTTGAAATAATAACTAATTCAAAATTTTCAGTATCCTAATACCTACTAAATCTTTCAAATACAATTTTAAATTGAAAAAGAAAACAATAAGTAGCTTTTTTTGGATTTCATTTGCTATGATGATTTTCTCTAGGGTCACAATAACAAGATTTGGCCAATCAACATTTATAAAGCAACTCCAGATTTACTTGAATGTTCATCTGGGAACCACTTCAAAAAACTTAATATTTAAAACAGCTGAATACATAAATAAATAAATAATGCACACAAAAATTTTGGGAGAACTGCAGCCTCAAAATATTTTCTTGAATGCTGTTATTGTATAATAAACACAACAGAGAACACTGCCTGTGGGAAGCAAATGGTACCTCAAATGTTACAATGGGTCACCAATAGCTTTCTATTCTTAAGGCTGACTAGAATGACCCTGTTGACCTCCCCAAATCTGACAGATCAGGCCCTGAGGTGACAGATCTGAAAGAGTTTCAAAAAACAAATACACCCGCAGAAATGACAGATAAGGTTGCAAAATAAATACCACACCATCAGAGTTGCTCAGTGATAGTAGTAATTGCAGCTCTATTCTGATATGCCTCCTTGTTCTAAAACAAGCAAGCTACTAAAAGCAGAAACTGAACAGTCAAGCTCAGCCAGACTACTCCAGCTTCTCGATCTTAAAATTAACCCTTTAATTGCCCCGCATTGCTTTCATGGTTTCTCTGCAAATTGAAAACTGCTACGTTAATAACAACAACAGACCAATTCTGATGCTTGCTGATGTAAACTCAAAAAATTAACAATGAAATATATCTTTGAACTGCTAAAGTATTGTAGATAGTTAGGTATATAGTATTACTTATTATACCTTTTTTATATGACTTTTTTTACGGATGTATGAATAATAAGGGTACCACAACAAACCTAACTGGCACAAAAGACTACTAATTAGTATTGGATCAGTGCTAAAAGTTTGAATTTGCTATCGATACCAGCTTTCAGAACTCATTACCAGTACCACTGACACTGAAGCAAATTACAGGTAACACCTAACAAACCGTCCTAACCACCTGTTGTCTCACAGCAGCCTTCCTGTTTTGCCAAACTTCACAAATAAGTACAAGGTGCCTTGAAGAGTTTCACTCTTGGTGAGTCAAGCTAGATTTACTATATACTGTATATTACATCACTGGGTTGGGGTGGGAGGAGTGTTTGTATTTTCTGCAATTGCGCTAGTAAACTACTGATTGTGAGGTGTTTGAAAACTACCATTTTCTTCTGGTACTGAAATTAAACAAAAGGCTGGCACATTTCCCTTTTAAAATTTGTTTTTATTCTGTATTATTTCAGTACTGGAATACCATGCAAACCTACTAGTGTAATATTAAGAACTTCCACATTGTAGGAATCATTTTACTTACAATCAACTCAACCATAAATATTCTAAAAGCAATTTAATCAGGTTTTTAGTTGGAGAAACTGTATCCCATTCTCATGGGAACAGGAGCAAGGCTTAAGCTTCCCTGAAATTCCAATTCATCATAAAGTATGCTCATTCATGCAAATTACAGTCACCAACTAAATTGATAACATAACATTGGACTATGGAAGAAAAGAAAAAAGAGGACACAGAGGAAATGTGTGTTAACTCCATAAACAGGGACACTTTACCCAGGAACCGAGCAGAGCTAGAAGCAACCCTGGACAGAGAGCCACACCAAACACATAACAAATTTTGAACACAATCACTGTTGACAATTCAAAGCCATCAATCAAAACCCATGTGAAAGCAGGAGGACATGCAAACTCTTAAAAGACAGTGACCAAACCAGGATGCACAACCAAAATATGCTGAGCTGTCACTTGATATTATAATAGTGATAATACAAACATGGATAGTATAAGGCACAAATAACCATTTAATAGTTAAATCTGAGGTTATATAAAAAATAAATACCAGAACCACAAAATGAAATGAACAAAAACAAAGCTTAGGTTCCAAACCACAACTGCAAATAAACAAATTATAACAAGCAAAGCTAAAAATTTTGCAACCAAAACTCTAAGGACAAAATAACCAAAACAGATAACCACACAGTATAGCAATAGTTAGCATCTTTGCATTGTTCAAACCTGCAATATTGCAACATGGCATCTTCGCACATCTGGAATCATGCCAACACAAGGTGTCACTGTTTAAATGTGCATGCCTACATTATTATTAATTTCTATTTCATTTAGGGCCATATACACTATGAAAAAACTGACAAATTAAATCAAATCCTGCTGCTTCTCTGGAGTCTCTTGCATGGGTTTCAGGTACAGTCTTTTTGGTAGGCTGCCTCATTTGCTTGCCCAGCTTTTTCTCTGCTTTATTCAGACCTCAGATCTCTAACACCATCCCACACACACACACACACACACACACACACACACACACACATACACAAATACACACCCCAAGCTATGCCTTCTTCAACTCTATTTGCAACTCTAGACTTAGAAAAGGGATGCTGTTAAAGTTCCCTTCAAGGCTAAGCCACAGGATTTATTTTGGTGGTCATGGCAAACCTTTTTTTACAGGGACACTACAGGGAAGAACTCGTTGTGGTGTCCCCAATATCCCTAATCCCTGGGCTAGTTCTTATATAGCAGGGTTTCTCAGGCACTCTCCAAGCTGTTTACTGCCCAATACAGACTCAGGATAAAAGTATAGGCATTACCCTCAAAGTCAGCAATATGATCCCAGCATTATGGGCTTGGAGCAAAGTACTGCCACTCATCAGCCTGAAGGTCTTGAGACACATAGATAGTTTGGTCTTGAATGCTCTCTCTCTCTCTGGTTGAAAGGTTAGGCACCACCGGCAAGACATTTGTTGTATATTGTACTTGAAAGAATTTCAGGATTCTCCAAGGGTGCAATAATCTCTGCGTCTGGGTTTTCCCAGAGAACTCCCTGCCTGTTAATCATTTTGTCTTTTCTTATTGCTATACAGAAGGATTCTCTGCCATTTAGTATTATACTCTATCTCTCTGTGTCTGTCTTTCAGAAATGTCTCCACTGGGACAGCTCCATTCCTTCTACCACGTTGGTCACGCATATGCTCCTGGCAATAGCTTTCCAGCTGGCCAATAATTCACAGTACATAAAGTTAATTTGAATAAAGCACCAAAACAGGATGTTTAAATGGGATGAATTTAAAGTTTTTAATTTGGATGCTAAGCCATTGCTTCTGAAGAGATACAAGAAATACAGTTTTTTTCATTCTTTTGTATCTTTCCATTTTTTCATTCTTGCCTTTTTTCTACATGGACAGCAAGGCTACAGTCTGAGCAATCTTTGCAATAGGCCAGCAAAATAAAATAAAAACTTAAAGAGTTGAAAGAATTAAGAGAAAGTCAAAAATAAAATAAAAAAATATTAATAAGGCATAAATATGTGAATACATTATATTAGCAGAGAAACAACAGTTACTAGTTTCAGCCTGAGAGACTGAGACAAGAGACAAACATACATAGTCATATTTCCCATAAAGAGAAACAGTGCCGCAGGGGTAAAGTTAAACTCTGCATCCTCATTAGACACCAAATGAGCCGCCTGCCTAATTAACTTCATATGTACAAGAAACAATTTGATTTTGTCTCGTAATTCAAGTGTGCTATTAGATCCAGCTGGGCACAATTTGTTAGGGATTAAATACTCAAAAATGTACTGTTTACTCTGTCACTCAGACCTACAGGGAAAATGGCTTTTTTGGAATAACACAGTATCTTTCCTCAATCTGAAAATCCATGTTTTAATTCTTCAAAATCTGTACTTTAAAAGAAAATTGTTAAGAATATAAGAAGCTTTTTTGGTTGATTGTTTGTTTAATGTGAAATAGCAAACAGTCACTGTGGTGTACAAATCTTAATGGAACTATAGCTGGAAGCAAAGATGAATCAAAGTGTCCCAGTGAGTACCAAGAGGAAAAGAATTCTACTCCACAAGCGGCATACTAATGCAGTACAGGAAACAGGTTAAGAATTCAAATGGTGTTTCACATTTCAGTGTGACAGAACACCTGCTCCTAATTTCCTTTACATTCTAATTACATGAAAAAAGACAGTTAAAGGACACAAGTATTTTCAAATAGCTTTGTTAATTAAACTATAACATTGAATTGAATCAGGGTACTAAGAAAAGAGATGCTCGCATAGCAATTGGACATTTTTTCAAATTGTCTTAAAGTGTACTGAATCAACAGGCAGTTATTTTATAGAAGTGTGTTTATTAAGTAGCCAAATTTTAGGGAAGGTAGATGGAGAATTAGTCTAACATAACTTGTACCCATACTTATTTTCTGGTTGAGGAACCTTCATCTAAGAATTTGCATCTTTGCCCCCTATTCAAAAGGTTTTTTTTTTCCCCAATGGCTCTATACTTTTTGATAGTTCAAACACAAGCAGTTATGCTGATCACCAAGTCTAAATTACCCCATTATGTGTATGTGTGTGTGTGTGTGTGTGTGTGTGCCTGTTTGTGTGCATGGGTGTGTTTTGTGATAAACTGAATCTTGCAAAATATACTCCACAATCTGTGGAATAGTTTAAATAAAACAATTTCATTTTCTGCAAGATGATATATAGTGAAGTTAACTCTAAATGATAAATAGTATGTTTTGGAAAAAATCAAAATGAAATATTAATTACACATAGGGCATTCTTTGATAAGAAAAAAAGAAAGACACCAATGAGGATATATAAAAAAAATAACCTAACTCCATGTCACACTCTGTGATCAAAAACACACCCTACCTAATGGCTTTCCATCACATAAGTGAAGAAAAAAAAAAAAACATTATTTATGCTGCTGCCACCTGATCTTTCATTTTACCCAAGGTAAGACTCATATTCACTACACATACCCTGCTAATAGATCACCAATCTTTTCAAATAACACCTTGAACATAAAAGCCCTCACTTGTTTAGAAATACATTAAATATAATCATTATGTTTGTCCTTTGTTAGATTTCTTAAAGAATGTAAATCAAAAAAATAATCATACAGGATCAGTCAGGTACAGAAGAGCAGGCCCATTAATGGCATCAGACATTATTAGCTACTCAATTATCATATTTACACTAACCACCTGATGGCTCAAACAACCCAGTGAGTGGAGGATAATGGCACGTAACCTAAAACAGCTTAATATTCTAAAGTCTTCTCTTTGTGTAAAACTATTTAATTCAATTTCATTTGGTTTCTGTTTGGATTAAACAGGTTCAAAAATGGATGGAGCATTATCCGGAGGTATGTTTTTTGCAAGACATGTTTTTTTTTTTATAAGAAATAGTAACATCATTGATTTTTCCAAACATTATACAACTGCAGTTATCAACTATATACATGTAACGTATAAATATAAAGTATGAGAAGTCAAATCTAGCAGGGAAAAGATTTAAATCTGAGGGGTTAATTTTTTTTCTCCCATCAGACCAGCAGTCTGGGATAGCTGGAAAGAATTTATCATAGAATTGCATAGTGTTAATGCAGCCTTTGCATACTGGCCAAAAAGACTACAGATACAGCTGTATAATGACATACTTCTCTTCCTGGCCTACCTTGATTAAGCAATTGCTCTGCAAATCAAACAACTGATATTACAGGATTAGCACCAGTGAGGCAGGTTGCTTTGTCAGCAGTTTATTTTTCAACATCTACATAACAGATGTTATTTACTTTATTAACTAGTGCAAAAATCAATTAAAATCGATTATAAAAACATTACTAAAAGTGCAGTAAAGTTTTTAATATTTTGCCAGTGAAATAGATAATGATATTAAACTTAAACTTTTACTTCACAAAATATTCCAACAAAGTTGTTTATGTTGGGTTGTCTCAGTATGAAAGTGAAAATGAATCCAAATTAAAGGATAGTACTATCATCTTCACTAGTAAATATGCTATTAAAATAACAACTCTAATTACCCCCCAAAAAATTAAATATTAAAAAGGCATACCTGGAAAATCTAGGTCATGTGAAAAGCATATTTGAAGTTGATGTTGTAGTGGTTTATGTAATATGACATTTTTACATCACAGTTCCAAGTAAGAAAAGGCAAATTTTAGGAACATTACATTATCCATATTATTCCTTTCACGTCTAATGAAAAAAAAGGGTTTTGCCTGAAAACTTGAAACTGACAGTAAAAGTGAAACTTCTAAAATACATTAATATACTATAAAACTAGAGCATCCTCCTGAACTTTGTAGTTCATTTCACAAATGCATAAATATCAAGGAGCTTTAGGTCACAGCATGAATTAAAGAACACAATGACAGAAAAAAAACACCGTTCAAAGGTATAAAACAAATTACATATCCTAATTTTTCTCTGGAAAAATTCCCTCCTCAACAAGAGACAGACACAGATACTACACCAAAGCAACCTTAGTTTCCACCTTTTTTCTCAACCGTTGCAGGTCCGCTGCTCTGAATGAGAGGCCAGTTTTTAAATAATCCAATTGCCGTCTCTCAGTGGGTGCAATCATATAGCCGCGGGGAGCTGATGGGGTAATTGGGGCGAGTCTCTCCTGCACAAAAGGGTGCGATCGTTCTCAATTGCTTAATCGGCTTCCTGCGGTGTGTGATTGAGCTGCTGCACCCATGTAGCCATAGAAGTACGCGATGGCAGAGGAGAAATGGAAAAAGAAACGAAAGAGGCTTAGAAAGCAAGAGCAGCATCTGTGTGAAAGAGTGGACGTGCCAGCCAGCTGAAAGAGTGAGGTCAGCGTGGTCAGGGGTCCCAGGTCAAGGGAAGGATCAGCACTCGAGTGATGGATCGTGCCCATTGATTACTCAGAGGAGTGGGTTCGATTGAGGTGGAGCCCTCCGTAGGGATCTGATGGACAAATGCATGTGCGAGAAGGAAGACGGGAGGACAACCGACACCGAGTGGTCTAGCAGACTCCAGCGGAGGCAGCCAAGATGGGGGGGAGGTAGCGTGAGTCTCTTTAGCTGAGCAAGTCTTGGGTGCTTGGCTGATATGCTCCAATGTCTTCTTGCAGGTTATTATTCTCGTGTTTTAGCCTTGTTTTAAACTTTTTACCTATCTATCTATCTATCTATCTATCTATCTATCTATCTATCTATCTATCTATCTATCTATCTATCTATCTATCTATCTATCTATCTATCTATCTATCTATTTATGGATTATTTATTTATTGAACTTTCAGCACTTCACTATTTAGACACTGGTTTTGTTTGATTTTTATTGAATAAAAGCACTTGCACCTTTTCGGTCATCCCCTTGCTCAGTTTGATTTGTTCCCATCAGATGAGGGGCTCCCAGAAGAAGAAGGGAACATAGAGCAGGACCCGCACCGTCACATTATGTTTCCAAAACACCTAGGAATCACTACTTGCAGATCGAAATATCACAGATTTGATAAGAGGGACGTCCTTCTACCTACAGCTCTCTCTAGCATCTCTGAGTTCTGAAAATCCCTAAATGTGCAATAGATAGATAGATACTTTACTAATCCCAAGGGGAAATTCACAATAGTAGCTGCATAGCTTTCCATTTTCTTCAAAAAGGCAGTAAAATATTTTATGAAAGTTTCTTTATACTTTGTTTACTATATTCTGATATGTCATACTTTTTTCTTGTGTTATGAACAATAAAAGATATGTTCAAAGAAATGATTGCTACAGGCTTCTTCTCATTTCCACATAGGGCATATCAGCTTCACAGCTGTTGTGGTGTAAAGTGGAACATGTTATGATAAGCGCATCAATTTCAGCATTTGGGAGCATTCCTTTTTGATTTTCTGCATAAACATTTCAATCTGCAAGCATCTGTCTGTGTAGCCACCAAACAAAACAAAATTCAAAACGTTTGTACACAAACATCACAGCAATGGTATGTTAAAGAGGGCTGGTTTTGTATAAAACAAATGAATATTCCTTTTTGTGTATAAAGGAATGTGCTGGGAAAAGAAAAAAATAAATTAACTTAAATTCAAGGATTCAAATTTTTCAAGCCAACATTATAAAGACATCATTTGGTTCATACTTCCTTGTTTTATTGCAAGCAATTCATCCATTATCCACCGCCTATCCGAGGTCGGGGCGTGGGGGCAGCCTCCTAAGCAGGGAAGCCCAGACCTCCCTCTCCCCGGCCACCTCCTCTGGGAGGACTCCGAGGCGTTCCCAGGCCAGCCGTGAGATATAATCCCTCCAGCATGTCCTGGGTCTGCCATGTGTCCGCAGTGAAACATGCCCGGAACACCCTACATCCTGACCTGATGCCCGAACCACCTCAACTGACTCCTCTCAAAGCGGAGGAGCAGCAACTCTACTCCGAGTCTCTCCCGGATAACTGAACTCCTCACCCTATCTCTAAGGGAAAGTCCAGCCACCCTGCAGAGAAAACTCATTTCGGCCGCTTGTATCCGCGATCTTGCTCTTTCGGTCACTACCCAAAGCTCGTGGCCATAGATGAGGGTACGAACGTAGATCGACTGGTAAATCGACAGCCTCACCTTTTGGCTCAGCTCTCTCTTCACCATGACAGACCGTTGCAGAGCCCGCATTTCTGCGGATGCTGCACCGATCCGTCTGTTGACCTCCCGCTCCATTCTTCCCTCACTCATGAACAAGACCCCGAGATACTTGAACTCCTCTATTTGAGGCAGTAATGTGTTCCCAACCCGGAGAGAGCATTCTACCCTTTTCCGGCTGAGAACCATAGCCTCAGATTTAGAGGTGCTGACTCTCATCCCCGCCGCTTCACACTCACGGAGTCCAACCTCAACAGGAAACGAGTCCGACTTATTACCGGCAATGCGGACCAAGCTCCTGCTCCTCCTGTACAGGGACTGAATGGCTTGTAACAACAAGCCTTGTAACCCGTACTCTCCCATGCCCCCTCCAGGATCCTGGCCAGGGTGTAGAGCTGGCCCAGTGTTCCATGGCCGGGACGGAATCCGCATTGTTCCTCTTGAATCTGAGATTCGACCATCGACCGAACTCTCTTCTCCAGCACCCCTGAATAGACCTTACCAGGGAGGCTAAGGAGTGTCATCCCCCTATAGTTGGAGCA
This sequence comes from Erpetoichthys calabaricus, assembly GCF_900747795.2. NCBI lineage: Eukaryota > Metazoa > Chordata > Cladistia > Polypteriformes > Polypteridae > Erpetoichthys > Erpetoichthys calabaricus. Next base: position 229,033,424 of record NC_041397.2, on the reverse strand, counting down.
CATCCTCCAGTCACCCTTCTTAAAAAGGGGGACCACCACCCCAGTTTGCCAATCCAGAGGCACTGCCCCCGATGTACATGCGATGTTGCAGAGATGTGTCAACCAGGACAGCCCTACAACATCCAGAGCCTTGAGGAACCTAGGGTGAACCTCGTCCACCCCAGGGGCCCCGCAACCTCAGAGCTTTTTAACTACCTCAGGTCCACCCCCTCGAAATCCTCCATCTCTGCTTCCTCTAAGGAAGATATGCTGATGGGATTGAGAAGATCCTCAAAGTATTCCTTCCACCGGTCAATAACGTCTGCAGTTGAAGTCCCGTTTGCCAGAACCTTCTTTGTGCTAACCAAAAGTCGTTTTCCATGGCTTCCCCGAACTCCTCCCATGCCCAGGTTTTTGCCTCAGCAACAGCCGATGCTGCCACACGCTTGGCCCGCCGGTACCCCTCAGCTGCCTCTGGAATCCCACTGGTCAACCAGACCCAGTATGACTCTTTCTTCAACTTGACGGCCTCACGAACCTTAGGTGTCCACCACCGGGTTCGTAGATTGCCGCCACGAGAGGCACCAACAACCATGCGGCCACAGCTCTGTTCTGCTGCTTCGACAATGGAGGTTCGGAACATGGCCCATTCAGACTCAATGTCCTTCGCCTCCCTCGGATTAAGGTTGAAGTTCTGCCGGAGGTGGCAGTTAAAGATTTTTTTGACCGGTTCCTCCACCAGACGTTCCCAGCAGACCCTCATTATACATTTGGGTCTGCCTGGTCTGTCCGGCAGCTTCTCCCGCCATCTAATCCAACTGATCAGTTGACAGCTCAGCCCCTCTCTTCACCTGATGTGTCTTCCAAGACATATGGTTGCAGATCCGATGACACGATTACTAAGTCGAGCATCGAGCTGCGACCTTGGGTATCCTGGTGCCATGTGCACTTATGGACACCCTTATGCTCGAACATGGTGTTCGTTATGGACAATCCATGGCCAGCACAGAAGTCCAAGAACTGAACACCACTTGAGTTTAGATCAGGGAGGCCGTTCCTCCCAATCACACCTCTCCAGGTTTCACTGTTGTTGCCGACATGAGCGTTAAAGTCTCCCAGCAGGATGATAGAGTCCCCAGGAGCTGCACATCGCAGTGCTTCTTCCAGGGACTCCAAGAAGGCTGGGTACTCGTTCGGCGCATAAGCGCAAACAACAGTCCAAGTCCTTCCCCCAACTCAAAGGCGCAGTGAAGCAACCCTCTCGTTCAACAGGGAGAACCACAACATAAAGGCCTTGAGCCGGGGAGCCATAAGCAAGCCCACCCCTGCCCGCCGCCTTTCACCCACAGCAACTCCAGAGTGTAACAAAGTCCAGCCTCTCTCAAGAGGAATGGTTCCAGAGCCCAGACCGTGTGTAGAGGTGAGCCCGACTATATCTAGCCGGTACCTCAACCTCATGCACCAGTTCGGATCCTGCCAGAGAGGTAACATTCCATGTCCCAAGAGCCTGTTTCGGCAACCGAGGGTCGGAACGCCAGAGTTCCCGCCTTCGGCCACCACCCATATTGCATTGCACCTGACCCCCATGGCCTCTCTTGCAGGTGGTGGGCCCACAAGAGAGCGGAACTAGGCTGGGCCCTGCAGCTGAAGGACCAGCCACCAGGTGCCCGCCAGCGAGCCCCTCCCCTGGACAAGGGAAACGCCGATCCCTGGTCCAAAGCCATATGAGGTTTTAAAGCAATATTTTTGCAAAATCATCCTTACTAAAATGCTCTATCAAATGATCTGCAGTTTCTAGTATACCTTGCTTGCTTGCTTGTTTGTTTGCAATGCCCCTCTATAAATCTCAGCAAAAGTCACTCAGCCCGATACATGTCTCTTTGGAATGTGGAAGTGAAAGTCCAGAGAATGACAGGGCTATAATTCAGAACCCTTTAACTTTGATGCAGCAATTGTAAGTGCTATGCCACTAAGCCCAGAACCAAGCCTAAAAACAAAAAAACAAGAGGTAGTCTCATGGGGCCAGATGTGATTCTTAAATGAGAAAACATGTCTAGGGACAACCCCTTAAAAAGTGTGTAGTGTATAGCTGTGAAATCCTGTGCTGCAAAAGCTACATCCAAAGGGCTTCTTCCTATAACACCTGCTCCTGATTTCTCCAGTTCAAGCATTTTAAACCACCAAAGGGTTTTCAGGGAGAGAAGAAAAGATACTGAAAGAAGACTAAATTTGCTGCTACCCATTCAGGAGTTCAGTAGTAACAAGGTAAATGAGGCTTCATAATTAATTTGCACTTTATAATGAGCGCTGCAACTTTGAAGAAAGACAGACATGCGCACAGACAAATACACAAAACACACACAGCTACTGGGCTCTACACATTTGTCTGCTACAACTTACTTTTTGTCATTTTAATTTTTGCACCACTGTACAACATAAATACATCAATGTGACCCATTATACAGTGAATTTTTGACAAAGTGCTGGGGACTAAACTAGAGTAAATACATAGAATAAACAAAAATGGAATAAATAAATTGAATAATTCATTAAAATTTTGCAACATATTACTCTTTACATTAGTTATTTATGTTCAATCTGGGTCTCTGTCATTTAGCCATCAATGCCTCCCTATAGTTATGCTCCTGTTTGTGAAGGGGTTGTGCCAGTGCTAATGGATAAGGTCAATTTTATGAAACTCTAGAACTTAAATATTTTTTGTCCCCAAAAAAATCTGTCTTAATAGTTTAAAGCAAAAATAAAACACACACACATACAAACAAGGCTCATCTCAAGCATAATAGAAAAGAAAAAAAACAAACTTTTTTTTTTTTACTGATGGGAAAGAGCATAATGGATAATGATATTTTTCTTTGCAATCAATATTTAATTATGAATATGGCAAACATCATTATCAAACCATTATACTATACACACTGTATGTATCTAGAGAAGTCAGATGAATTGATCTGGCTAGTAGCAAATGGTCTCCCAGAGAACTTAACATCATAAGGTAAGGCCAACCAGGACACACTTAAGATATTATAACTCTCAGTCTTCCATGACATGTAAACTATCACAGGAGGAGCCAAACACCGTTTTTGGGGTTAGGGAGGTCTGGACTGATTAACACATAATGACCCTCACCAGAAAAAGTAGGAAAGAATATGACAAATGAGAACAGTATAATCTTATGATTATTCTTTTTGAAAGATACATTTAATGGTTTGAATAAATAACTGAGCAACATAATGCCAAAGACAGGAAGCTAGCTATACATAGACAGAAAAAAGCTTCTTAAACAATTGCAAGTGAAACCAGGTTTAGGAAGCTACCTGACAAAGGTAAAACAATGACTTGAGCCAGCAGGAAAAATCAACTGGGTGCCTCCCTATTTCTTTTATTCCCTTTCCATACTCTTCATTGTAACCTTAACACAGAAACAAAAGTCTGTTCCTGCAGGCTGAATACAAGACAGGAAACCCATTCTATTCATTGACCAGAGAGAAAGGGTTTATTTTGACATACAAGATAATAGATGGGTATCTTTATGAAAAACATCTTCCACAGACTAATCTAGAGAGCAAGAATACCTCTGACAAGCTCATCCCCTAAAATAAGAATCTAATAAAATACAAGTGTCCCAAATTAAATTGCTCTTTCATAGATATGGCTGTATACTCTGAAAAGACTAAAGGATTTTTTTTGTATTAATGCATTTTTAGTTACTATTTGGAAAAAATTAAGAAATTAGATTTCACTAATTACTAGGGTTTAGTGGCTCTGAGGCTAAGGATCTGCACTGGTATCCCGAAGGTTGCCAGTTGCAAATCCCCGTCACTGCCAAAACAGATTATACTCTGCTGGGCCCTTGAGCAAAACCCTTAACCTGTTATTGCTCCAGGGGCACTGTGTTCTGACCCCAAGGGGTATGCGAAAACTAACAAATTCCTAATACGAGAAATCATATAAGGCGAAATAAAGAACAAAAAAAAAAAGCAGCTGTGTTAAATGGCTAGTAAGACAAATCGTCTATTCCATTCACTGATATCTAAATCAGTTTAATGCAGTTCAAGGGTATGGGGAACACCATATTAACCATGTTGTAAATTTCAAGCAGATCAGCAGACTCAACAAAGCCAAAAACTGTAATGGATAAACAAGTCCATCCATCTACCCATCTTCTGCATCTACCTTGTACTATTTCCAAAACGACTAGCTCAAGATTCCAGTGGCACTGTTGGCATGCAAATTCTGATGGGGCCATTCCAGAATTTTCCTATATGAGGCTACCCTAACATAAACATTAACCTATCTAACTAATAATATACAGTATTTCCAGTTTTTGCTAATGACAAATTTAGCATTCAAGTTGACTCAGCTTTCATGGCCCCAAAAAAAAAATCAAACAATGGAACACAGATGCATTTTGTCTAGATTGGCATCAAACCATTGTGATACCCTCTGACATCGTTATCATCTGACAAAATACAGTCAAATAGGCTTAAATGATAAGTAAAGTTGGAGCCTAAGAAAAATACATTGGCTATAAACTGCCTAAACTGAAACAGCTACACCTCAAGTTTAGAATCAAGAGGCTTTGAGGTAAACAAGGAAAGGTAACAATAACAGACAATATGCAGACTACACAGACTGCATGTCTGGTATAAATGCTAACTACAGTCTGAACAGATAGTCGCTACTCAGTGTTAAGCCAGCAAACAATTGAAATTTTTTTTCCCCCAATTACATACTTGATCTTTATGCACCAGGATAATGCACTTGTCTGTAACAAGATCATGATACTGCTGGTTTCTTTTCCACACAACATTCTTGGAGCTTTTTAAATTTAGCGAAGTTCTTCTCAGATTTGGGTGAAAATCAACACGTAGTGTAATGCCTTATGAAATATACATTCTTGATATCAAACTTGTTTCCTTTTAAAAATTACTGTAGCTACCTTTAGGGGAGCAAATAGTATTGGACTTTTTATACAACTTTGCTGGTGTGTGCTGCATGGTCTCAACTGGAAAAAAAAAAACTCAAATAGGAAGTACAAATGCACAATTAAACAAAAAAAAACAACAATAAGTGGTCCTAATTTTAATTCGGGAACTGAATTTCAAACCCCATTGCTGGGCCAATTGGTCCAATCCCTCAGAGCCAATTGGTCTAACCCCTCAGCTGGAACAGGCCTGTGGTACCCAGCATATTTTTCTAAATAAGAAAATTCATTGTGCATATGATAGGAAATTAGAAACAAAATGCTTAAAAAGACAAATCTGAGGGTTATTTTACACATTTAAATAATAAGTTAAATTACAGAAGGAAACATATTACTTAGTTTGCTCCACAACTGGTAGTATTGGGCCCCACTGGCCCTTAATGCAAAAAGAGTTTGCGAGTTGCCATTAAAAGCATCATCTAATCTAATACAAACCTTTATTATAGGGTTATTATAGGGCCCTTTCTGTCAGAATTTGATTTAATTGGTGAATGTTCATACATTTCTTTATCATATGAATAAAACTTATGCATGATCTGCTAGTGATTATATAGGAGGAAATATGAATCACTAACAAGGAAAAAAAAGCAATTTTACATTATGAGGAATGAGTGGAAAAATTATTATTAACACAATAAATATCAATTAAAATAAATGCATCAATAATGACTTCTCAAGACAAATAATGCCACAGAAGTTAGGGTATAATTTTAGCAAATTACTGCATCACTTTGTCATCAGTTTTATTACAAAAAAGATTAATAGGAAGCATTAATTATGCAATAAAATGTTGTTGGCAAATGGTATTAGTGCAGTATTATTAGTGGGCAGTTTAAAGGCAGGCAAAATTCATTGATCAAATAATATTTTATATAGTACAATTAACAGAATGTGCCATCAAGTGGTTTAACAGTGCAGGCATGGTTACAATACAGTACCAAATACAGTATATAGACTGAGCTAATTTAACACAGGATATAATGAATTTAGCTCTGTGCATATCAAGAAAAGTACCAAAAGTATATATGACAGACAGACAGACAGACAGACAGACAGACAGACAGACAGACAGACAGACAGACAGACAGACAGATAGATAGATAGATAGATAGATAGATAGATAGATAGATAGATAGATAGATAGATAGATAGATAGATAGATAGATAGATACTTTATTAATCCCAATGGGAAATTCACATTCTTCAGCAGCAGCATACTGATACAATAAATAATATTAAATTAAAGAATGATAATAATGCAGGTGAAAAACAATATTTCTATATCTGATACATAAAGGGCAGAGATGATAATAGAATACAAACTTAATCTTGGATGAGCTTTAAGAGCTTGCAGTCAAGCTTATTACCATACACAATACAGTGTGATTACTACTATGCTGAGGTAATGCTGCACTGCACTTCCCAAAACCATTACAGCTGCTGCATGGAAAGTTCTTTGCTGAAGCAGTAAATTTGTATCCGAGTGCAGTTAATCCACTATACCAGGGGTCCCCAACCACAGGTCCGCGACCCATTACCGGGCCGCAGCCGTCTGACAGCCGGGCCGCGAGAGAACTGCCGGCAACGGAGACTCACTCAGACTTTTCAGAATGCTTGGTGGGCGGGGCTTTGCAGCGGCCCAGAGAGAGGAGAGAGACCGAGGTGAGAGAGTATTACAACAAACTAATTTTTCCGGTCCCGACAGTTTCCCCATATGACACGAGACTATAGAAATCTCGTTACTACGAAGTACATTCAGCAGATGCTTTCATTACAACGAGGTGACCTTGAAATGCTTGAATGAATCATCCACAGAGCAGTTAGATCTGTGGCCGCAGCTCAGTTGTACACATTTAGGCTACACAACGATCCCCAAACAGAAACATTGTAAAAAAAAAAATTCTTTCTTTGAACTTTCCTCGTACTGATTTTTTTTGATGTTTTTGTTTTCTGTGGTTTTCAGTGATACCTTTTGCTTATTGCTTGTCAACATCTGAAAAACATCCATTGGAATTTAACTCATTGTCACCCTCCTATAGAAACGGCAGACACGAAAAAAACAATAACAGTGTTAATGTTTGTGATGTGCAATCTGTTGGAATGGCAAATGCAAAGCATATGTCTTTGTTATATGCAAAAAAAGAAGAGAAATCTCGGGTTGCAAACGTATGCGAACTGCTTAATAATAATATAAATGTTATGTAAATTGTGTATAAAACTGCCCCCCCCCCACCCCCCCCACCCCCCCCCCCCCCCCCACGACTGGTCCGTGGAAAATTTGCATCTAATAAAGTGGTCCTTGCTGTCAAAAAGGTTGGGGACCACTGCACTATACAACAGAGCGCTTAAAACAATGTAGTTTAAAACCAAGGCAACAGCTATACTTAGATATCACATAGCAGGATAATAAAATTATCATATTTATTTTCTTTTATATATTGATATTCAAATAACGCATTGCTTCAGTTAGGCAAATTTATCTAAATATATAAAATTATTTTTGCGTTTGAAACGGAGATTATGTATGAGCGTTTGAAACGGATATTACGTATAACCACAGAACATATCGCGTTTGAAATGGAAATTACGTATGACCACAGAACATATTATAATACACTTTTTAAATTTCAGATACCCACAATGCCACCAAAAAACAATTTATTGGGGAACTTGATGAACTGTCAACATCAACAAAAAGAGTCAGGTTACACAGAGAAAGTGAGACAGAAGCAGATCGAGAGAGAAGGCTCACTGATCAACGTATACGACAATCACAATTGAGGGCCTCACAAACACCCGAACAACGTGCTGAACAGAATTGAATTCGACGGATGCAGTATTCACAGGCTACCACGTCACATAGGCGTCAGGGTCTGCATATGGAGGGATTCAATTATAACATTGAAAAAGATTATTGCCTACATCCAAAAGTTACAATAGGAGAAATGGACATCGTGTGTGAGTACTGCCAAGCAAAGAAGTTTAAATTTGAATCACGTGGGATGTGTTGTTCAGACGGCAAGATGAAATTAACACCTTTAAGCCATCCACCTGAACCGTTGTTGTCTCTTATTTCTGGCACAAATCCACATTCAACTAATTTTCTACAGAACATTAGAAAATACAATTTGTGTTTTCAGATGACATCGTTTGGCACCACAGCTGCTACCAAAGAATCTGGGTAATGTATCTTTACTTCTTAAATGTTAATGTTTTACTGTTTAATAATTTATACACTTCTTATATGTCATTCAAATTCTCTTATCGAAATGTTTTATTGTTTAATAATTTATACGCTTCTTATATGTTGTTCAAATTCTTTTATCAAAATATTTTACTGTTTAATAATTTATATTTATATACAATGTGCTTCTTATATATTACTTCATATTCTCATATGGTAATGATGTTAATGATGTTGTTTACATTGATTTCTATGCTATTGTAAATGCTCTTTATTTGTTGAAAAATAAAATGGTAATTAACAAACTTATTTTATAAATACTGCATTTTATTTTTTTCCCCTTGCACTCAGTGAGCGAAGCCACTAGGTAATCAGCTAGTTCCTAATAAATAACTAAGATCACTGCCAAGTGAAAACAATTATACACAATAAAGTTAGGGCACAAGACACCACAGTGTGTATCACTGATGACTGCAACTACATGGTGGTGTATGAAAAAGTACTCACTGAAGATCACGGAATACACACTGACATGACCCTCATGACAAACCTGTCTGTTTTGACTTGAGGCTTTTCCCTATATGATCAGCAATGTTGGAAACCACCTCTTGGGTGGGGTGGGGTGGGGGGGGCTATTGTACATAAAGATTTTTTGGTTTTGGCACATTGCTCACATAACCAGTAGTATGCCAATTTTTCACCAATTGCTGAACTGTGTCTTTCACAAGAGCATATTGCAGTAGGACTTTATACATAAAATTTCTCACATGTGAACTGAAGGAACATGTAGAAACATAAAACACCACAATAAAAATATTTTGTTCCAATAAATACGGGATGCTTTCTCTCCAGCATGTACAAAGATAAAAGAAGCAAAAAAAAAAAAAAAAAAAAAATGAAATGTCCAGCTAGCATAACCTGATCACGTTTGATTATGCCAAAACCTGGGGTGGCGTTCGTTGCCATGGAAGGAACTACTTTTTTCTGCATCACTCCGTATTGGTTGTTTCTTATTATTTAGTAACTGCTGTGACAAAATGTTTGATACTAGTAACATTTTTAAATATTTGCACTTCCATTGGCTTATCCAGAATTCAGACACTACAAAATGGGTATATCCTCATGTACTGGATGGGGATACCATCACCTATTGCTAAAAAAAAAACATTTTTCATAATCATTCAGTTCAAGTGTTTTTTCTAGTCTCTTAATATATGTTTGAATACTATATATAGAGTTGATTCTGTGTATTTGCTTTTCACTTAAAATAAAAATAGTCAAAGTGATCAGATATCCTACATTTCCTGAGGCACTCCAACATAAATATTTTGATTTATTCTTAAGAAATCTTTACTCTGTACTTTGGACGTGACTAATTTCTCATTGCAATAATGAATGCAGACACTGCACTGTATACTTTGTTGCTCACAGCACTTTTCTACCTGCACATTAGAACACTTTAATCACCATCACATTAGTTCTATTCAAAGCAGATAAGATCTGAACAATCAGATGTTCTATGATGTCAACTGACTGGTAAGAGAGCTAAAGGAATGTCAATGTGTTTTCTATCTAGATTGCTTTAAACTAAAAATACCGCCCACAGAGAGAATAAGCATCCCAGCATGTATAGCAAAGAAAGAATACTTTACATTTAATAAGGAACTCTTCCTTTTCATTTTTTTTTCTGCCATTGTTTGTTTGACACAAATAATGCATTTTCTACAGCATGCACTAATTATGTAGCTTATGTGATCTGCGAGGCCACTGAGGTGCAGGTAATAGAAAAGGGAATGCATTTTAATGTCAACATTATAGCAAAGAACACTACAACAAATCAAAATGTAATAACATGAATGAATCATTATAAGATGCTGAACCATGCACCAAAACATTAAACCCTGTGTTCCATGTAGGGTCTGGGAGAATTTTGGTATCATAAAATTATACAAATAGAATACAGACAATTTTACCAATTGTGGAAGGCGTGTTGTGTTGCCAGGCATCTGAGAGCACCATTAATTTAAAAAGTGCTTGATGTCTGTGTTATAGATAATAGAACATCTTCACTCATGAACTATGACCACTTCACGGTCACCAATTAACCTAATACACTTGAATTTGGGCCGAAAACCAATGTACACACAGGACAACCTATATAGAAAAAAAGAGGACAATGTACCCGCAGTAAAACCTATACAGAAAAGGGAAGAACTCCATATAGTCAAAGCTTGGCTTGGACTCACAACCCTGTGATTCAGCAGTGATACCTATTGCGCTAACATACCACCATATTAAAATAAATTACTAGTAAAGTGCTTGTTGGACACAGTGCACTTCCAGATAAAAATCATGCAAAGACCAACACTATTTGATCTACTAATCTCTGAAATTACCCCAAAATGGAATTTGTACCATACTGTAAACAAAACCAGGGATTGGTTTCAAAGAGAAATAAAATTGCCTTCTAATCAACAGCAGTGGGAAGTAATTTGTGACGTGATGCATTTTTCCCAATGGGATTTTGAGTTTTAAAATTACTTTTTAGCAAAAGTGATGGAAAAAAGGCTATTGCAAATTAGTGTTAAGGTATTTCACATTGCTCATGAAAGGTAATCATAGATTTTCTGTCAGTTAAAGAGAGAAAGAGAGAGACATAACTGTCATGCAGTTTGTGCTAAATGTTACATTATATAATACTGCACAAGTAATTCAAGTGCAACAAATATATAAAAATATTTCTATCCCTGTGTAAAGAAGAATCCAAAATTGTGCATAACCAAAGTTTTCCTTAAAAATGCTGCATTTTCCCAGACTGAGACTACAAAAGAAGTAATAAGAGCCTGTTGAGCATGTACGCTGAGTGTCAGGTAACAGATCACCCAAAGCAGACTTTCTAAGAGAGACCTGAGAGATTGATAAGATTTGTAACAATATATGCTGCTCCAAATAGTCAAACAAGAATGGCACCCTTTGTCATTTTAAGACAGGGGAAAACTAATGTGGTCTGGTCTGATATCATCAGGTCTTTTATGATATTCATGCTTGGACTAAAGGCTGCAGGCACATTAAGGGACAGGAAATAAATTGAATTGAATAAGACACAAAGACACCAACCAAACTGATGTTCAACAACCAGAATTTGAACAACCAATTTCAACACACAATTATAATAAAATATATAATACAATACAATGAAAAAAGACTTGTACTCATAGAAATTAATTAAGAATTTTCCCATGCTCTGACAATAATCAAAGGTGGCTCATATTAATCGAAATCTATCCATATACAGAAGCCATTATGTGCAAAAATGTCCACACACCAAATGCCAAAAAAAAAGATCTTTACACAATGCAGCTGAATAGAGCATCCACTGTACTGAAGATGCATTAGATGCTGTGAAATCTTATTTCCCAAGATTAAACCTGCAAGGAAACAGAAGTTTCATTCATAAAGCATTTAAATCTTAAGGGTCTACCATTTGGCACCCTGACAGTTCATTTCAGTTTAAGGCAAAAGTTCACACAGCTGACCAAAGCCATTTCACCCTCACACAACAAACACAAGCAAAAGCACGGCTGACAGCAGTGAGGTTAAAGCAAAAACCACAATGCAAATATGAAGCACTTGGCAAGGGCTACTGGGGTGCGGGTGCAATCTTACAATGGAAACTACACAGAGTTATTAGTATAGGCTAGTTTCGGGTCTGCAAAACACAGATTCCTTTTTGTTAAACAGAAAGTGCTAGCATTAATTTCCTTTCCTAAAATGTTTTAGATAACTGCTTTTAAATGAGATGCTTACCCCTAGATTTGGACTTACCATACAATAGGATGAAGTAACATCCACCTTATTTAAACCTGCCTCTTGTTACAATCAGGTTTTAAAAATAAAAAAAGGGATTCCTATAATGACTAATACTGACTTACAAAAAAGAAACAAATGTATATCCGTACAGTTCACTCAATTACAAGTGTTACAACTAATATATAAAAACATACTAATGTCAGATGAGCAGAGACATGCAAGAAAACATATATATTTTCAAATGTAAAAACAAAGCTTTAGCAAAGTTCCAAATGGAAAGCATACTGCCAAATCATTTCTCATTCAGTTCAGCAAAGCTGTATAATACACAGAGATGGCAAGCCAAGCGAACAAGAAAAGCCTGCAAGAGAAAGAGACTGAGATGACGACGTGCAAAACTCTCAAAAACAGCATGAAAACAAAAGCTGGAAGTCACTCTTATCTCTGCCAAGATGTTTTGTGGATAAGGATTAAACTTACTTTGACTCCTGACCCATGCAGAAGTTCAACCAGGGTCACAGAAAGCCATAAAAAGCATAATTTGGTGAATAATAAATTCTGTCTTTTTAGCTTCAGAATCAAGAACAGCTGAAGTTCAATAAGCAGTTTATTTAAGACACTGAATAAGCATGAATTAGCCTTAATGTGACAGATATATAGACAAATTCGACTCACTCATTTGGATAGTAGTAGTTTAAACCACACTAACATACCACAAAAACGGCCTACAGAATAGCTGCAAAACACTTACATATACAGTGCAACATAAAGTTGTTAACAGCTAAGAAGTGGCTTGAGAAGGTAATCAGAGAATTTTTTTGCAAGAATATTCTGTGCAAAAATACTTTACTTGTCCATCTGTCCATTTACCCATCCACTCACTTTTTTATCACACCCTGTAGTACAGGGGTGCAGGAAGGATGATAATGTCTAACTGAACAGCATCAGGTGTAATATTGATTATTCACAGAGTATACTCAGATTGTACACACACACAGTCATACTGTGACAATTAACTGAATTAACCAAACAACTGATTATATTATCATATTGTTATGCCTTGTCTAGAATATTGCCAATTAATAAGCTACTTCAACAATAATAAAATATGTATTTGTTTTACTAAACATAGAGTGTGGCAGTAGCATAGTGTGTTATTAATAAAAAGAGCCCCCATACAAGTTTTACAAATATTTTTAAATTGTTAATTTAAAAAACATACATTCATAGATCAACAAATAAATTCTGCAATACAAAAATACCTGTTTTACTTCATGTCTCCCATCCATTTACAAGTATGATTAAGAAATAAGTGGCAACGCAGTGGGTAACAGCACCTCTCAGATTCATAACAGAATGTTATACTGTAGATCTGGCACAGACAAAAACTGTCTTGTACCAGCAAACCACACTGGGGTAATGAATCATAAATGTGGTCTTCTAACAATGTGAAAACAATTTGCAATGTATTTTAATGGAATGAAGACAGAAATCATCTCAAATTTACTTTACAGATGGGCTCACTGGCAAGTTACAATGTCACTTTAATGTAATAGTGGCAGCGAGAGACCACAAGGCATTTCTTCTTATTGAACTGTAGTGTTGCCAAACTGCTTTAACCACTAGGGGCATCTGGGAGCTAAAATGAAAGTTTTACTGACATTATGTTCCTTGACAGAGGAATATCATTTTAAATTACTGTAAGGCAAGCAACTTAGCCACTGAAAGTAAAACATCTGTGTTCTTAAAGAAACATACATCATAAATATAATATATTACTGAAAATGTATTGTTCTCAACTGAGCAGTATGTGTATCTGAGGGGAAGGAAGTTACTCAGAGATATAGAATAAAAACAAAAACTGAACTACTAAAAGCAACTTTTATCAAAAGCATCCAAGTCACCATGACTCAGGAAGCCTCTTACAGCAAGACCACTGCACCACAGATACAATAACACAAGAAGAATAGGAGCTACTGTAAATTAGAAATACCAGTAAACCTAATGGGTATGTTTTTGGAATGTGGGAGGAATCAAAATACCTGAACAAAACCAATGACTGATCCTGACTCTGTGAGGTAACAAAACTAACTATGCAGTCAGGGTGTTTAAAAGTAGTTGCATTTAACCAAATTGCAATAGGTTTTTAAAATCCTAAAACATAAGTTTTTCAATCTCTCCTGATATTGGATTATTTCCTTTCATCTTTTAACTGACACAACATAATGACCCACAAACAATGTGTAGTTCTAGGGCACAATAACATAGGTCACAGTTAAAATCTTTTGGCCTGATTGAGACCAATGTATGTAGAGACGCATATCAATGCAATGCATTTCATGTGTTGATGCCTGTTTTAACACGTTAACATGCTCATATTTTCATGACCTAATTTAAATTGTTTCATCTTGTACTTTTTTTGTTAAAATAAAGGTGTATAAGAAAAGGAAAAAATGTGATGTGTTTTGTGGTTGTTCTGGTAGTAAAATGCCCACTTTGCCAATGATGACTGCAGCATTGAAAAGTGTAATTCTAAAGTTCCATGGAAGCTAAGCCAATATTGTGTATATCCCTCTAATGTGTTTGAAGCATGTTTGTGCTCAGGCTCATCCACCGAGAACTGCAAAAAGTGGACTTCCTGTGCTGTGTGTTTTCCTGCAGAAAAAATATACTACTGACCACAATGATGTGTTTTTGCACATCTACATGAAAAAATGTGTAGCATGACATTTTTTTTTAAAAAAAAAAGCACTGCTCTCCTTCATGTTGATGTGGATGGGGCTATAGAATATAATTGATTTAACTGGTGTGCTGTGGACTACTTGGATTACGAAGCTGTGAAGAAAACAAAAAAAAAAAAAGCAGAGTAACAGATACGTGTTAACAGAATGATGCAGGGATATCACCAGTCCTGGGCATTTTTAGTCATTTTTCAGATAATCTGATTTTTAGAGGGTAATGGATTGTTTAGGACACACAATTTCATTAATCTTCATCTTTTAGATGACCACATCTAATGGAGGCAAACAAACACAGTAACTGGTGGGAATGTCAAAAAGAATTAGTGGTGGTTAGTGGACTTTTTAATTATCTGGACAATTGAGAAAAGTTTAAAAAAAAAAATGAATCACATCATAGAAGTCATCTTTTGTAAAATATTAACTTTGTCATGTAAAGTTTACATGAGAAAGAAAGTGAATGATGAAAATATCTTCAGTGCTAGCTATAAATACAATACTATCTGCTCAGTACACATTTGATATCAACTTTTAGGACTCATGGAATATAGAGTATAATTTTATTTAGATACACTACAATAGATTATATATAACTTTATTTATTTATTATGCAATTCCTTAAAATGTCTCAATTTATTTCAAGCATTGACAATATTAGAACTCTTATTCGATTGCTGTCTTTTTGGGAGCAGCTCCATCACTCTGTAGTTCCTGTATATTTATTAACATTTTATCTCAAGGGAAATAAAGGCAAAATTCACAAATATGTTCTTTCTAAAACACGGAAGGGGAAATCTCCCAAAGACCACTGCCTCATCTGCCCTAGTGAAAATGAAATAACCATTCTGTATCTTTGGGATTTAGAAGTAGGTGGAGAAAGTGGAAGTAAGTACTGTTAAAGGAAAAAAATCATATTTGTTGATTATTAACTGCGATGCATGCAATCTAATACTGCACTTTTCTAAATACACCCTTGATATCACTTTTAAATGTACATTTCAGTTACATTTATAATTTAAATCTGTCTCAAACAAATCTCTGTGATCATTTCTCAATATGAAAAATCAAAAGGCTACTCCGTTTTTTTATTTACTTCCAGACTAACTAACTTACAGTTCTTTCACCTCTACAGTCTTCTTGAATAACAGACTGGAATCTTGAAAAAATATGTTTACAGGAAATATGGTAGAGAAAAGCCAAGCAAAATGACGCCTAAAAAGCCAAGCAAAATGACACCTAAGAAGATTACAATATGCATGCTTTCGAGGCAACTCAGGCCCTTTCTTCATGCAAGATGTAATCATATATATATATATATATATATATATATATATATATATATATATATATATATATATATATATATATATATATATATATATATATATAAAATGAGGGCGAAACACGTGTCACGTACTCTTTGCATTTATTTGACAGTAAACTATTTCAACCATATATATATATATATATATATATATATATATATATATATATATATATATATATATATATATATAGCCATCATGTATAATGGCTAACACGGTACAACACCCTAGTACTAAGGAAATATGGTACAAAAGAAGAAAAAAAACCCAGCTTCATGACTGTTTAGCATATCTGAATAACTGACTTATTTGCTTCAAATTTTGATGACTGTTAATTTTCAATATACACCTAAGTGAAATCTGTTGCAGTCTTATATTTTAAAAAGTTATAAAAGTAATTAAAAGGATTATAGCTGAGGTTTTTCACACTAGTTCTCATTAAATACACATATATTTAGGATGTCCTTGATTATACTAATCTTAAATAAAACATCATCATCAATTTAAAGATATCCAAAAAGTCCAGTGCTACATTATACAAAACCATTAATCACATAAATTGTACAAAAATTTCAAGAAAGCATACTAAAATAACGTTGAAGCTGTGCAGACTAGAATGACTTTAAAAACTGAAAATCCAGGCAAAGAAGATGCTAGTCAAGGTCACCAAGTATGGTATGTACAGTCTTCCATTAGTAAGACAAGACAGTTAATATGCCAGTAACTGTCAAGTGCTGAAGACTCTAATATTCAGGAGAGAGTAGCAGAATGAAAGCTGTTATTGAAAAAATGTCACATTGTATATGGAGTACAGCTGCCCTGAAGCATGTGGTTGACTCTGAGATCAAATGAGAGAAATTAACAGTTTCTAGGCACAGTGCTTCACACAACCATGAAAATACATATGACCCTGAAAATACAATTCTACTGTGAAGATGCCTGTGGCAGCATTATACTATAAGAATTGTGCCTTTACATCAGTGCTAAGTACATATTATTCTAAGTCACACTTGAAGCAATGTGGTCACCACAAAATACAATCAGCTCCAGGAGAAAAATAACAATGGAACTCCCTAGGCTTTGTTTTCTTCATGGATGTTGATAACTGGAGTTTCTATTTTTCTGTCCTCCATTCTCAGCTTCCCAGTTCTCAATTCTTAAGGTAATGGAAAAGTATACTGCCATCGCCTTATATTTAGCCGATTATATTAATTTCTATTTTACTCTTAATTTACATTGATATGTGTACTAAAGTATATAAGGAATAATACTTTAATTTGTACTGGTATTAAGTATTAATTTAGAAGAATTTCATTTTGGGATTCTTTTGAAAGTATCTTTTTTTGAGTTTTGATTTCTAACCATAGCTGCAAGTTAGCAGCTGGATATACTGTACACCAGCTCCCAAATACATTTACTGTAACAAAATTACCTTAGTCAATCTACTTCTTTTATATTAGTTACACACTACATGCCTAATTTTATGCAATGACTTATTTCAGTCACTACTTCTCCACTCATTGGTCATGGAATGTTTCTCATATGGCCTTGTTCTACATGGATTTAAGTCCAAGTTTGCTCAGCTAGACTGGGGACGTGTTTAAGAAGAAAGAAACTGTTTATTTATGAAAACAAACAAAAGCTATATTGAAAGATCATCTACAAAATCAGAATCATGGTGAATTATTAGTGCATTTATAGGATTTATCAGAAACCTAATATTTATTTTTAATTATTTGTTTATCTATTATAGTTTAATATGTTTTTTTTAACATATCTTGCACTTGTCCTGTGTTTATGTAAATTTTGAAGCACAGTCCTGGAGAAAGTTATTTTGTGCCACTGTATGCTGCAACACTATGTATGGAAGGTATGGCAATAAAGCCACTTGATCTTCTCAGTCCAGGGTACACAAAAAAGTCAGAAGAGTGATAGCCACTTGCCACCATAACCCAGAGTAATTATTGTTAAGGCTAATGTGTGTCACAAAAGTATTATGTTGCTACAACAAAGTATGAAAAAATCTAATGGAATCTTTTTTGAGAAATGTTATGACAAATTTGACATTAAAAATCTATAACTTCTGCTGTGACACAAAGGTCTATGGATGCTATTATGACACTGTAATTTTGTTTTTTTTTTTTAAGTTTGTTATGATGGTTCAAATATAGTGCTACCACCACTTGCTTATAAGATTTGCACATGACATGAGAGAGCTTTAAAAAAAAAAAAAAAAAAAAAACTGAACATGACTTTTTTTACAGGGATTTTGCTTGTCTGGTCAATGGTACTAGGTATAATTTGTTTAAATAAAGTTCTTGTATTATTCGTTTCTCTCCATATAGGGTTTGGAAGCATATATTTCAATTGGAGCTGAACTGGATCTGGTCATTTCAAAGACATTAAGGTTCTACTGTGAACACAAACAAAAAAAATTGTAGAAAAGGTTGCTGTATTATCACCATTGCTTTAATTAATTCCATATGAATGACTGCTTTTCACACATGGATACAGTAAGTGCCAACTTTAATAATGACACCACTTCCATAGGTCTAAACATAAATTATGATAAGACCGTATACAGGTATGAAGCAAAAGAAATGGCAAAATGGTATCACCTAAACAAAAGCGTGATGTTTTTAATTGAATTAAGCTGAACATTATTCTCAGACAGCACAGCTGGTAGGAATTTGTCTTGGTGTTACAGCCATTGATATTGATATAACGGGAATATGCAACAAACAGTACAACATTTAATATATATCATCCCAACAATATGTGTAGTGTATAACAGAGAAATATGATATACTCTATAGTGTACAAAATACAATAAAGACAAAAAAACAATATGCACAGTTTACAGAACTACACTTTGTGCTGCATATACAGTATATCCTTAAAACTAAACATAATTTAGGTTTAAAGAAGATTCAAGGTTGAGAGAATAATGAGGCTAATCAAAAGGTGTAACTGCAAGAAAGAAGTTCTATACATGCCAAATGGCTGTTGGTCTTAATGACATGTAACATTTCTAAGACAGTAATAAATGATATAAATGATTATCTGAGTGTATGTGGTCTTTGACTATATTGCCTGCTTGACACAGGATATGTATACAATAGGCCTTTAATATTTTCAGGCCTACAATCGTTTCTGCTGGTAGAACAACACATAGTAGCTTAACTTTTGCATGAGCACATGCACTGTTAAAACTGAACATTAAACAGAAAGCAAGGATGCTTTCAAGGACTGCTTTATAAAGAGGACCAAAACTCATTTTGACTGGATAAATGTTTAGATTTGTGTGTAAAAACAATCCAATCTGTTAACTTTTTCTTAAAAAATAAGTTATGGTTTCATCTCATTTTACACTATGCATAACACTGAAAAAAAAAAATCTGATTCCATCCAGTTTACCATAGCATACTTTATAATAAGGGGTGTAAAAGGAGAGGATTACTTCCCAAAATCCACATCCATTTCCACTCTTTTCAGAATAATTATGTCCAGATTGTTGAAGGCTAAGTAACAGATCTGCTGATACATCGACATGATATCTCTCTTTGATTATGTCTTATCAAAAACGCAAAAGAAATGCTAGTGTACTTTAAGAAATGCAAAAGATCACGTTTGTGACTAGATGGAAAGTACAGGAAGAGGTAAATTTCAGGTGCCTGTGCAGTACCATTTCCAGAACTAACAAAGGAGGTCAAGACATCTGTTATGATCAAGAAAACTCACCAGAGGTTGTTGTTTCTGTGTCAGTTAATGAAGAGTGTCACATGAAGCTCATTAGCAAAGAATGTCCTGACTTTCTCCATTAAAATTTGATACAGAAAATGTACTGTTACGGTGAGGATCTATCTAGCGAGGATGTTTTTTGCACACCATTTCTAAAATCACTGGTTATCAGGTTGCCACTGTAGATTCTGCCTGTTTCAGCAGACTGAAACATAAAGTCATTATGATCTTTTACGACGAATCACATTTTCTTGCCTCCTATTCCTTCTCATTTATTCAGGTAAGTTGATTCATTCAGATAACCAGATTTCAGTGAAGTGTTTATTCAAAAGTTGAAAAGTCTTAATCATAAGAGTTGTCTGCAATAATTTGATGATTACGTAAAAGATTCTATTAAAGAGGCTGTTAGGGGGCTGCTGAAAAATGATTACCCCAGTTATTTTTTGGGTGTGTTTGTATTGATGCTTTAACTGTACAGGTTTCACCAAATACATTACAACTGACAATGCTAACATTCTGAGCAAAATGTCTCCTGTTCTCATAGGACCAATAAATATGCACTTACTATGCAACAAAACTAAAAAGAACAAGAAGATGTAGGAAGATGTCAAATGTACACAAAGAACTAGGAAAATCATGAGTGGTTTAGTAACAAAAACAAACATCTGCCAAGGAGAGTTGATTGTCTTTTTATAAAAAAAATCCAATTCCAAAAACGTTGGAAAGCTGTATACAATGTAAATATAAACATAACGAAATGATTTGCAAATTTCATAAACCCATATTTTATTCACAATAGAACAGCTGTGCGCAACCTGCGGCCGTACGGCCGCATGCGGCCGTGGGCAAGGACTTTGGCGGCCGTGGACGTGTATATTAAAGTGTACGTAATGGCGGCCGTGCAGGTGTAGGGTCTCTGGACTCCACCGTTACATCTACAAATGGAGCTAGTAGAGTTGAAGAACAATGAGCAGCTTGTGAAAAAGTTTACGGAAGAAAGCGACCTGCTGGATACGTGGAAATCAGCAGTAGAATACCCACAACTACGAGAACTGGCCAGGAACATTCTCGTTCTTTTCGGAAGCACTTATTTGTGCGAAGCAGCGTTTTCCAGAATGAAATATCTGAAAAACAAGTACCGAACCCGATTGGTAGACAGCAATCTAGAGTCTGGAATACGGCTAATGGTCTCCAGCGAGTCCCCTGACTTTGCAAGTCTGTCTGCAAACATGCAAGAGCAAGGAAGCCATTAATGGCGATGTTTTCCAAACTTCCTGAAACAATTGCTGTAAAGGTTTTTTGTCCTATATGACGTTTCGTAGACATTTTTTTACATATGTAGACCAGTAAATTGAATATTGTCAGATATATCATACTCTGTTTTAATGTGTAATCTGTAAATTTTTACATAAATCATAAAACATTATTAAGTTTACTTGGACTTACTGGCGGCCGTTATTAAAGTAAAAAGTCTGTAGTGCGGCCGTTATTAAAGTAAAAAGTCTGTAGTGTGGCCGTCAATAGCGGAAAGGTTGCGCATGCCTGCAATAGAACATAGAAAACATATCACATTTTGAAAGTGTGACATTTTACTATTTCATGAAAAATATCAGCTCATTTTGAATTTCATGGCAAAAAAAGTTAGGATAGGGCAACAAAAGGCTGGAAGAGTAAGCATTACTAAAAAGAAACAGCTGAAGGAACAGTTTGCAACTAATTAGGTTAATTGGCAGCAAGTCAGTAACATGACTGGGTATAAAAAGAGTGAGGCAGAGTCTGTCAGAAGTAAAGATGAGCAGGGGTTCACTAATCTGCAAAAAACTGTGTCTATAAATTGTGGAATAATTTCAGAAAAATACTCCTCAATGTAAAAATGCTAAGACTTTGATTATCTCATCATCTACAGTACATAAGATCATCAAAATATTCTGAGAATCTAGAGAAATCTCTGTGTGCAAGGGACAAGGCCAAAAATCAATATTGGATACCTGTGATCTTTGGCCTCTCAGCCAGCACTGCATTAAAAACAGGCAGAATTCTGTCATGGAAATCACTTCATAACCTCAGGAACACTTCCAGAAATCACTGTATGTGAACACAGTTTGACGTGTCATCTACAAATTCAGGCTAAAGCTCTATCATGTGAACATGATCCAGAAATACCGCCATCTCCTCTGGGACAAAGCTCATTTAAAATGGACTGAGGCAAACTGGAGAATTGTTCTATGGTCAGACAAATCGAAATTTGAAATTCTTTTTGGAAAATACGGACGCCGCACCCTCCAAACTAAGAAGAAGAGGGGCCATTCGGGCCTGTTATTAGCGCTCAATTCAAAAGCCTGTGTCTCTGATGGTATGGAGTTCATTAGTCCCTATGGAATTGGTAGCTTGCACATTTGGAAATGCACCCTAAATGCTGAAAGGTATATAAAGGTTTTAGAGCAACATATGCTCCCATCCAGACAACATCTCTTTTTGGGAAGGCCTTGAATATTTCAGCGAGCCAATGCTAAAGTGCATATTGCATCTACATTATTACAATAGAATGGCTTCATAGCAGAAGAGTCCAGGTGCTGAATTGGTGTGCCTGCAGTCCAAACCTTTCACCAACTGAAAACAGTTGGTGCATCATGAAACGAAATATACAACAAAGACAACCCAGGACTGTCCTATATCAGACATTCCTCTCTCCAAAGTCAAGCAACTGGTCTCCTTAGTTCCCAGACATTTATGGGCTGTTGTTAAGAGTAAAAGGGATGCTACACAGTGGTAAAAATGGCCCTGTCCCACTTTTTTGAGACGTGTTGGTGCCATCAAATTCAAAAATTACCTTATTCTTTTCTTAAAATGGTACATTTTCTCAGTTTAAACATTTGATATGTTTTCTGTGTTCTACTGCGAATAAAATATGAGTTTATGACATTTGCATATCTTTGCATTTTGTTTTTATTTACATTTTACACAGCGTCCCAACTTTTTTGGAATTGGGGTTGTAAATATCAACATTTTTACTCCATACCCAATGAAATTGTCAAATGTATTTAATGACACACAAGAAAAAAATTCTAGTTTGAATCTGAATGCAGGTCTAATTTTAAAAAGTTGTATAACTACATAAACATAACATGTTCTTATCTTTTGGTTGTGTCAGGTCAGCTTGCATGGGACTTTTCCAAAGTAGGTCACTCTCAAAAAAAATTAACAGGTCCCACTTGACACTTTTGCAGATCTTTGCATTAAAAAAAATGTGTTTTAAATTATCGCAAAGCCATGAGCTGCCAACCTACTGAGTTTTAAGCAATTAGTTTGACATTACAGCACTATGTGCCTCAGACACTACGTCTGCAGCCCAGATAGGAAACTATTTACATTAGATATGCTTGCATGGGGACTGCCTTGAACAGCCTTGCCACACTCTATACAAAAGCCTGTTAAGTGTCACTAATAAAAGCAAAAAGATAAAATGACATCTGGGGTGACTCATTACAGAAACGCTGTACAACTTTCAGATTAAAGTATATCAAATTACATATTTGTTAAACGTCACAGTAAAATGCAAGTTTTCATGACAACTGTTTTCATTTCAGCATTTTTATGTTATGTTCCAATTTCTGGAATTCTTCTAAAAAAGTACATTTGGGAAAATAAATACATTTTTTTAATTGGAAAAAGGTTTTCCTTTCACATTGAAGGCCCTCAGCTGTTAGGGAAGACACAGGTGTACTACTGTGAATGGGCTTTGTGGGAGAATTGAAATTACTGTTTCACCTCATTAAAAGCAAACTCTTAAGGGAGGAGGTGAAGGAATGAGAAAATATACTGCAGTTTTTCAGCTGCAGCATACTAGCATAAACAATCTAGCTTAATTAAGAATGGTCAAACTATTCCTGTTCTGTCTGCGATGTTGCAATCAAAGACAATGCCCTTAAAAAAAACAATATGAAAACGCCTGTAAAACAAAGGAGCACCCCTTTTGAAAGATATGAAAAAGGGCATTGTATATGTTCCACAATGCATTTACTCACACCTCATCCAGTATTCTCACATGCTTTTTACCAGTTGTTGCTAACATATTATAAATGTTAATTGACATATTTTCTATTTCTGTAGAAAACTGTCATTTCTTACTAAGTTTGTTTCCCAAGACCTCACTGTATTTTGCTTATACTTTTTGGCTCATGTCTTCCAATTCAATTTCCACTCTGTAATAACTTGATCACCATTCCTAAGAAACTGTACTCTGGCATTTGATCATTAGTGAATTACAATTATTATTTTAGTGTAGGAAAAAAATAATCTTTAAAGCTAATTTCAAATCCTTCATTATTAAAAAAAATGTATTAAAAAGTTTACCATGCTTGTAGAGACTCACCCAAGTATTTATTTATTTAAAGGGCTTCTGTAAAAAGTCAAATTTCCCCCTAGAGACAAATAAACCCTTTAAATCAATAATCACATTATCAGGGATATATATTAGAACATAAATACAGCCAATCTGAAACAGAGACAAAATCTACAATTTTTTTTTTTTACTCCCGCCCACCTTTGCTAGAATCTTAATTACACATTCCTTGACCATCTATACCGAGGCAAAAAATGGATATGTTTAATTAAGAAACACTCTAGCAATGTAATTTTTAAAAATAATGTCTTAATTACATAAATTAACTGGGTAACTAATCATAAAGTAAAGAAATAGCATCTCAATACATATGGGCTGAAAATAGCTCAATAAGGTTCTTGGAAAAGAGAAGTGACCGTAACTAATCTCAGCTTTTACTAATTTACAGTACCTTCTTTTATCTTGTTACTTGAGATAAATATGTCCCTAAAGCACAAGCTAAGATTTACTGGTGCATCCCCAACTCTTCTATTACCTGCTAGAAAAGACATGGTACAGCCACTGCATCAGAATGTTAACATGAATAGCAGAATGTGGTGTTACATATCATTATGATATTCTTAAGAATTTTAATTTTTTTTTAATTTAAGGTTTATTATTTAAATTCAGCAGTATCTGGTGAGATAACACAGCTATCTCTATTATTGATATTGAAATCTAGAATACATAGAGATGCACTAGTCTTGCGCAGACAAACGCTATTAAAAGACATGCTACTAAAAACCAACTTTTTACAACTGGCCTTTTATAAGTTGAAATATATTTACTGCAATTGATTAAAATTAATTATATAAATATAAATACATATTTTCAAATTTTACCATTGTTTCTTGAGATAAGTATGGCTTTCTTCATAGAACACTACAGTAAATAAACCTTATTATTCATATTTAAACTCACCATCCCAGCCACAGGGGATGCACAATGTGTTTCTTTGTGCCGGTCCCAAGCCCGGAGAAATAGGGAGGGTTGCATCAGGAAGGGATTTCACAGTAAAATTTTGCCAGGTCAATAAAGACAACCATACAGATTTCCATACCGGCTCTTTCGAGGCCCAGGTTAACAAAGGCCGCCACCAGTACTGTTAGCCAAAAGGGTGCTGGGGGAAATTGGGCTACTGTTGGCCCAATGTGTTTTATAAGAGCAATATAAAAGACAGGTTAATTAGAAAAGGTTAAAAATATATTTTGATTTTATAACTATTTTGGACTTAACCTCTAGACACAAATGTAGCATACAATATATGGCCTTACTATTGCATGATGATATGTTAAAGTCTGAAACAGTATCAAAAATACAGAAAATAACAGGGTCCTTTGGCACAGCAAATTTAATAAACAATATTACTGAAGCATTTCTTTGATTCTGCTGTCAGCATGAGATACATCTAAGCAACCAATATAAAAGCATTTTTTTCTTTCCTTTTATCATCCATTACTTGCAACATTAAACTACCAGGCAGAAAAATTCAGTTCACTGAGCACATATGATTTATTGTTCTTTGATCACAGGAAACTTGAAATTGCTAGAGGAAGAGCAATGGGACAAAACACACAAGGCTGTATTCATCAAAGTATTAATGTAATATTAAAGACCTGCATTTATAACCATATGTATCAAAATTTAATTCTGTGAATGAGTTATTGCATCCTGAAGTATCAGAAATGTGTGTAGAGGGTACCTGCATGCACATGAATTCACTGAGTACAGAAATGATGACCAATTAGAGGTCTAATAACTGAAATGTTTGAAGTTTGGGCTATGTGCTTGTTATGGGTTCTGTCCTTTTTTTTCCCTAACTTCTTCTACATTAAGTGCTAACACATACACATAGGAGTTTTTAAAATAGTTTGAACATTTCAACAATATAAAAATGCTAAAAAAAATAGTCACTCTAACTAAGCAGTAGCAAGTCCTGGACAATAGTCTCATTGAGAGTGGGTTCTTTTCTTGCACCCCGTACTGCTGGAATTACCACTGGCTGTAGAATCTGCCAATTGGAGGAAGTGATAACAAAAAAGAGGGATGGACTTAACATGGTTTCAGAGGAGAATGTGCATCCCGGCCGGGAAGCCAGTAAGACAATGCAAAGAAAGTGACTAGTGGGACAGAAAAATACTTTTGTACACGACCAGTATGATTTAATAAAAGGAACAGAGAAAGCTGAGAGTAGGGAGCTGTTCCATCCCACATATACCACATGGTTCTCTCATATGGCAACCCAGTCAGGACAACCACAGGAGTGCTTGGGAAATGGAGTCTGGAAATGAAGCCCTGCGGAAGTGCCCCTAATGCCTATAGAGGGCACTGTCTGGGGAGGACCTCTCTCCTTTCTTCATAACCTGGAAGAGCTTCCAGGAATACATGGCATGGCACTGGAAGCATTCCCGGGTCAAGCTTAAAAAGCAGCCCACTGCCTCAGATGGACGAAACAGAGTTGAAAGGCAGCAGGCAACACTCAGTGGAGGAAAGAAGGAGGAAGAATTGCTTTGGTTTATTTGTTATAGTGGCTGGAGAGATGATTGTTTAAAAGGTGCTTGTTGTGAATAAATATTCTTTATTTTACCACATCAATACTCATTTTGAGCCTTATACCTCTGACCCATTCTGATCTCTTTTTGTTGAGCATGGTCAACATTTAATGATAATGTGAAAATACCAACTAGGACAGTTTTTTACAGATCTACCATAGAGAAGTTTCAATGAACATGGGTCAGCATAGGACAACTTGCTCACAAAACAGACTTGATATTTAATTGCTGATCATGTGGCACAAAATTAGAACACATCAGCAACTTAGTTTCTAAAAATGACTGACCTTTTCATATTCCGCATTTAAAATACAAATACAATACACTAGGAACTGACCATCTGCTTAGGTGTCACCAAGTAATTCTGAAGATCTGTTTTTTTATAACAATTGGGCAGAAAACAACATTTAAAACAATTAAAGATATTAAAGTAAAGTGTGTTTGTCTGTCTGTGACGATGAGTCACATCTTGATTTAAGTTAGTTTACAGATTTTTTTTAATTAAGAAAACAAAGCTGTCTAATTCTTCTGGACACACTGCTAGAACATATCTGATGTGGACATGATATAATTAGGCAAAAACTACATCATCACATACCTCTGCAATGCAATGAATCAAGACTTGTTGTGAAATGTGAAAATGTATTAATTTTCTGTCATTCACATTTTATACTTTATTTATACTAATATATATAATAAGCAAAAGATATAAATGAATATACCTAGAAGCACACCATGGAATAAAAATATATTGAAAATGGGATTTAAAGTAATAGTGCATTATGATGTATTACAGAAGGTCCCGGTGCAAAATAAATACATAAAGATCAAATATTTTTAATTCCATGAAAATTCTAAATTACCATAGCAGAAAGAAAGTAGTGATAAAAAACATGACAACACAAAGACATATAGTATGTATCTAGTTGTTTCAAAAATCAGATTTTGCAATGGCAATACAAAAAAAATTGGAAAGAAAGTCTGTATTTTATTCTAAATTCATTCCTGCACTAAATTACTTTGGCTTGATTTTCTGAAATTCTGGGATAGTTTTTAATGAAAGTGGATTCCCAGTATTCCAGGATTTACTCCATCTCCCTCTGTCAATCTTTTTCTTTTACTTTAACCTCCATTCTATTTTGCAATTCTGTGGGAAGTGTCTACAAATTAAACTTTTTTACATTCTCACTTTACAATCTTTATAACCTGCAGTCTTCCCAAAAAGGCTCCATCTTTGCAATCTCCATTGTAATTGGTAAATACTAATATTAAACTCTTCCCTTATCACTGATTTGGGTAATTTATACCTGCCTGTCAAATCAGACTCTGGATGTTCTATTCAACAAAACTTAGATATCCTTAATAAACATAAAACAATTAATTTATAGACTTGAATACATAACTTTGGAAAATTACAGAATGGACAATGTCCCTGATCTGTTTTTGGGGGGGGTTATCAACACAGTACCTGTTTTATTTAACTGCTTTACATTCTACTAACTTTTCCCTTTTCTCTACAGGCACTGCTTTAACTTAAGCACTCCACTATCTTTCTAGATGACGAAATCTTTGTTAAAATTAAAATAGATTCAAGACAGAAAACAATGGAACTGATGAAATGATCACCATGAGGCATAAAGATAAAGATGACACATTTCTTTTCAGTATTTTATATAAGATTAGTGTGTTGTTTATATTTTGTACAATTGTGCAATGAAGAAAGGAACAACATGCAACAATTTGGGCACCCCAAGATATTTGTGGTTTCAGATAACTTTTACCAAGGTTGTAGACCTTAATTATGTCATTAGAGCTAAGGTTTGTTCACAGTCATCGTTATGAAACCCCAGGTGATGCAAATTGCAAAGTTGTATAAATTCTCTGACTCTTCAAACCTTCTCCCAATGATCATCAGCCATGAGGTCCTCTAAAAAGTTGCTTAACATTCTGAAAAATAAAATAATTGATGTTCACAAAGCAGGTGAAGGGTACAAGAAGATAGCAAGCAGTTTTCAAGTAGTTGTTTCCTCAGTTCATAATGTTATTAAGAAATGGCAGTTAGCATGAATGGTGGAGGTCAAGTTGAGGTCCAGAAGACCAAGAAAACTTTCTGAAAGAACTGCTCGTTTGATTGCATGTAAGGCAAATAAAAAAAACCCTGTTTGACTCCAAAAGAACTTCAAGAAGATTTAGCAGACTCTGGAATGGTTGTGCACTGTTCTACTGTGCAGCAATAACTGAACAAATACGACTTTCATGGTAGAGTCAGCAGAAGAAAAGCTTTCCTGCATCCTTGCCACAACCTTCAGGCACAGTGTTGCAGCCAGTGGCACAGGGAACATGTCATTGCTAGAAGAATGAATGGATTCAAATAAATACCTGGAAATTCTGGGGGCAAACATTACAACATCTGTAAAAAAGTTCAAAGTTTAAAAAAGTTGGGTCCCTTAACAAAATAATCATCTGAAACACACCTTAAAATCTACAATGGAATACATCAAGAGGTGCAAGCTGAAGGTTTTGCCATGGCCCTCACAGTCTCCTGACCTAATCATCATTGAAAAGTTGTAGATAGATCTCAAAAGAGCAGTTCATGCAAGATAACCCAAGAATCTTGCAAAATCAGATGTCTTTTGCAAGGACGAATAGTCGAAAATACCCCACGCTGTGATACCTGCCAATGGGGGTGTTACTGAGTACTGACCATGACAGGTGCCCAAACTTTTGCTTCAGACTTTTTCAATTTTTTAGTATTTTGTAACTGTGAATGAAGGAAATAAAAATGTAATCATGCTTAACATAATAAAGTGTTTTCATATTTAACTTTATGCTTTTTGGTGATCAGTTCATCTTCTGTTCATTTGACTGTTCACATTAACAGACATTTTAAGCAAGGGTACCCAAACTTTTGCATGCCACTGTACATCACTGTGCATGACACTTTAAATTAGCTATGAAACATTCACGGCCTCTTTGCCTATTTTTTGCCAATGGTTTAGCTTAGACTGACACCTAGATACTTAAGTATTAAGGCTGTGCTACAGAAAGCATTTTATTCAATGCCAGGCATGCTAATAAAGATGACAAGAACTCTTTCAAATGGAAACATTCAAACCATAACAGTCTGCAGGAAAATGAATAAAGCTGAAGGTCAGATAAAATATTCCATAACATTTTTTAGCTACAAATCTTTACTGTGTTCTGGTTACAGACAGAAAAGTAATATGAGCAGAGTATTATCATTATTCATTGCACTCGTTTTATTAAAAAAGGACAAAATAGTAAAACAGCAGCTACCATTCATAATTCCATGTAATGCAATTTTTCTAAATCAAGACACCCACACAAAACTGAAAAGAAATAAAAAAAAAGAAACTTGGCAAATGACAAGAAAGTGGCTTATGTTCCTGTTGACTTTAAGATTCTTGTTTAGATGATGGACCATCTTCCTCAGCCTTTACAGCTGTTTGAATGAAGAAGTTAAATCAGCATTATAAGTTGAGCAAAGTGCTAATTTTCTTGAACGTTCAAACGTTTTGATTGTGAGTGCATGTTTTGAGGTGTCTGTCTGTATACATAATATATATTTTAGGAAACATGTGCCCCTGTAATATACTGTGTCGATTGAGTCTGAGGTGTTCAAGCTACACCTTGATCTATGGAAGTGTCAAATTGTTAAAATCAGACCCTTTTTTGGCCATTTATATATAAAAAAGATCATTTGCAAATCTGATGAACAAAACATATTTACTAAAATTAGCCAATTTAGTTTCTGCATATCAGCTGTTAAGATTTTGACATAATCAATTTTTTTTTTCAGTTTGCCAAACAACAGCCTTCCATTCCAGCCTAATTCAATCCTCAGTAAATCTGGGAAGATAAGACACCACCTGGATATCTCTACTTACTGTCTCATAAATCAGTTTTAAAAAATAGACAAGAAAGTCAACAAGTAATTTTAAGAAAAGGAAGAACAAACAATTGCATGTTACCAAAAACAAACAAGGGTGCTGACAGCATGAAAAATAGAGCCAAGCTGTTTAAACAAGACTATGGGTGAATTATAACAGCTGTCAAATTCAACCTTGTTTGCAACTCCTAAAAGAGAAGCAAAAAAAATCTTTGAATGACATGTAATGTTATCTCCAAACTCTGATTAACAAAGTCTCAGTACTAGCTTTTCACAGCAAGGAAAAGATTAGTGAGCTCAACCTCATCGTCTGCTTGTAGAATAAAAGATGAGATTGATAGAATTGTTAACTGAAATCAATGGTGAGTAAAAAGCGCACACACACACACTCACACACACACGCACACACACACACACACAGGGGAAACGATTATATTCCAGTGATCACAAAGATACTGTACAAAATGTTTCAAAAAGATGCACTTTGCAGGATACATGAACAGACATTAAGATAATCCGTTTAAAGATGTAAACTGCAAATTAACAGTTATAGACAGGCCCAAAGATATGATATTTCCACATGCAGTTATTCTGACTAGTCAGGTCTTGAGTTTCTCCTCAGCATCTATGTATACCTGCACACTAGACTACCTAGACTTTTTTAATCCTACTTTATATATTTATTTTTTGTATTTACCTTGTATGCTGCATCTATACTAATAAAAGGCAAAGCCCTCACTGACTCACTCATCACTAATTCTCCAACTTCCCGTGTAGGTAGAAGGCTGAAATTTGGCAGGCTCATTCCTTACAGCTTACTTACAAAAGTTAAGCAGGTTTCATTTTGAAATTCTACGAGTAACGGTCATAACGGTCGACAACATCCACCATGTTAAACTTTTTTATTTATGGCCCCATCTTCACGAAATTTGGTAGGCAGCTTCCCTGCGCTAACCGAAACCGATGTACGTACTTATTTCGGTGGTATGACGCCACTGTCGGCCACCACATTGAACTTTCCAATGGTCTTTGTTAGTTATGGGCCCATCTTCAAGAAATTTGGTACGTGGGTTCCCAACGCTAACTGAATCCTACTTACGTACATATATACGTCCATAACCTGCAGCTCAGTCGCCGTGTGAGGCGGTGTTGGGTCCCCCATCCCCACGCCTCCCACGTAGTTGGTTGCCTGGCTATATAAGGCCATCCGTCGCTCCAGTCTCTTCATTCCCTTCCTTGCTTCGCCACGGTATTCACGTCTCCATGCTGATAACTGCAGCCTTTTAATTTAATCCACGGCTTCTCAGCTGTTTTATTGTTCGTTTATTACGATTATAGTTATTGTGTAGGTATTTTAGACTTAGTTTACATTGTTCAAGTACCAATTTCCTTTATCGTTCCAACTGTACCCCCATTAATACAGTGGTGTGAAAAACTATTTGCCCCCTTCCTGATTTCTTATTCTTTTGCATGTTTGTCACACAAAATGTTTCTGATCATCAAACACATTTAACCATTAGTCAAATATAACACAAGTAAACACAAAATGCACTTTGTAAATGGTGGTTTTTATTATTTAGGGAGAAAAAAAAATCCAAACCTACATGGCCCTGTGTGAAAAAGTAATTGCCCCCTGAACCTAATAACTGGTTGGGCCACCCTTAGCAGCAATAACTGCAATCAAGCGTTTGCGATAACTTGCAATGAGTCTTTTACAGCACTCTGGAGGAATTTTGGCCCACTCATCTTTGCAAAATTATTGTAATTCAGCTTTATTTGAGGGTTTTCTAGCATGAACCACCTTTTTAAGGTCATGCCATAGCATCTCAATTGGATTCAGGTCAGGACTTTGACTAGGCCACTCCAAAGTCTTCATTTTGTTTTTCTTCAGCCATTCAGAGGTGGATTTGCTGGTGTGTTTTGGGTCATTGTCCTGTTGCAGCACCCAAGATCGCTTCAGCTTGAGTTGACGAACAGATGGCCGGACATTCTCCTTCAGGATTTTTTGGTAGACAGTAGAATTCATGGTTCCATCTATCACAGCAAGCCTTCCAGGTCCTGAAGCAGCAAAACAACCCCAGACCATCACACTACCACCACCATATTTTACTGTTGGTATGATGTTCTTTTTCTGAAATGCTGTGTTCCTTTTACGCCAGATGTAACGGGACATTTGCCTTCCAAAAAGTTCAACTTTTGTCTCATCAGTCCACAAGGTATTTTCCCAAAAGTCTTGGCAATCATTGAGATGTTTCTTAGCAAAATTGAGACGAGCCCTAATGTTCTTTTTGCTTAACAGTGGTTTGCGTCTTGGAAATCTGCCATGCAGGCTGTTTTTGCCCAGTCTCTTTCTTATGGTGGAGTCGTGAACACTGACCTTAATTGAGGCAAGTGAGGCCTGCAGTTCTTTAGACGTTGTCCTGGGGTCTTTTGTGACCTCTCGGATGAGTCGTCTCTGCGCTCTTGGGGTAATTTTGGTCGGCCGGCCACTCCTGGGAAGGTTCACCACTGTTCCATGTTTTTGCCATTTGTGGATAATGACTCTCACTGTGGTTCGCTGGAGTCCCAAAGCTTTAGAAATGGCTTTATAACCTTTACCAGACTGATAGATCTCAATTACTTCTGTTCTCATTTGTTCCTGAATTTCTTTGGATCTTGGCATGATATCTAGCTTTTGAGGTGCTTTTGGTCTACTTCTCTGTGTCAGGCAGCTCCTATTTAAGTGATTTCTTGATTGAAACAGGTGTGGCAGTAATCAGACCTGGGGGTGGCTACGGAAATTGAACTCAGGTGTGATACACCACAGTTAGGTTATTTTTTAACAAGGGGGCAATTACTTTTTCACACAGGGCCATGTAGGTTTGGATTTTTTTTCTCCCTAAATAATAAAAACCATCATTTAAAAACTGCATTTTGTGTTTACTTGTGTTATATTTGACTAATGGTTAAATGTGTTTGATGATCAGAAACATTTTGTGTGACAAACATGCAAAAGAATAAGAAATCAGGAAGGGGGCAAATAGTTTTTCACACCACTGTATGTCTATCGAGGTGATCACCATCGATCAAAGAACTGTCACTTACCGAGTGGTTTCCATGCCCAGAGATGGTGACTGCCTTTTCCATTCTCTGTGTTACATATTGCACGGCCATATCAGGCTCACTCTTGATATCCGGAGGAACATTGTGTCTTATGTATTGAATGACTAGGACAGGTTCAAGGTGTGGACTGATGACGGTACAGGAGATAATTATACTACACAGGAGCACTATAAGAGTGAAATGCTTAAGCCCTTCGCCTATGGTTCTGCATGTGAGTTGATGGCTGCCGCTGAATTGTTCGGTTGTCGCTTTCAAGTGTACCGAAATGGCCAAATATTTTACACATTTGGACAACCGCCAATGCCTCTTAAACATCTTAGATTCACAGGTGACGATTTGAGTAGTGGACACTTTGATGTTTATGAATGTTTAAACTCTCAAAAGCTGGATGCGAAGTTATCGATGAAACCCATTTCGATTCAAACACCTCCAATGTCCAGTAAGGCTCTGCTTCGCAATGACAATTAATAAGTCTCAGGGACAGACCCTACAAAAGGTTGGCATTGATTTGAGGCAAGATTGCTTTTTACATGGCCAACTATACGTTGTAAGCTCAGAGCACAGCTTGGTCATATTACAACCGGAGGGCCGAACTGGCAACGTGGTATACAAAGAGATCCTTAACAAATAATTATTGGTATATTTTCCCTCAGTTTAAAAAGGTTTACTTTTCGTCTTAATAAAAATTTTAAAGCAGTACTTCGCCGCTGCGAAGCGCGGGTATTTTACTAGTTATTTTTATATATAATATGTTACCATGGCTGTTCATTTGTCTGTCCAGGATTTTAAATCACCTGTAGCCAGCATTTTCATTTCCTTCCTTCCTTTCTATCTATCTATCTATCTATCTATCTATCTATCTATCTATCTATCTATCTATCTATCTATCTATCTATCTATCTATCTATCTATCTATCTATCTATCTATCTATCTATCTATCTATCTATCTATCTATCTATCTATCTATCTATCTATCTATCTATCTATCTATCTATCTATCTATCTATCTATCTATCTATCTATCTATCTATCTATCTATCTATCTATCTATCTATCTAATGTCAAATGGACACAACTGGGCGTGGGAAACTGCATATTATTTATTATTATAAGAATACAAGTTGCAATACAATTTCTATAAACAGATACACTTCAGATGAAAACACTGAGTTAACCTGAAAGAACAACTTAAAAATGTATACCATAATATAATTTGCACACTGAGGTGAATGTGCAATACTTCAGCTAGACAGTAAAAGGCCTTTAAAGGCATCACTTACTAATGGCGTTGAGGTAGAAGTCAAACTTTATCAGAGACCATAACATTATTATTGATGACTTCCAGTATACTACTATATGATCATATCAGATCCTCTAGGATAGAAAATAATCTAATAATGTATCTTTTAAATCCATATTAGTTCAATATAGGCATCAGGAGTGAATGTCAATCCTGACAGTATCTGTGGGGTAAAGAAAAACCCAAAACTGGATGTAACCGTAGTCTAGACTAATTTACAATCAGCAATGAATCTACCATGTAATTCTTTGTAATATGAGTTGAAATCAGGGAAGTCAAAGCAAACCAACAAACATATGGGGAAAACTCCACAAAGATAGTTGTCATTTGAGTGCAATTTGTATAATTTGAAATTGAATAACAGTCAATGTATGTTTAACACTTGGTTTAAATTAAGTACATTTAAGTTGAAAACCCTCTATGCATGTATGTATGTAACTTTTGTATCTATATACATTATATCTACAGTGTATAACCTAATTTTATTTCTATCTATATCTTTCACAAGGTTTTAAAGAAAAGCAGAAGCTAAGCTCACCTCAGTCTGGGATTACATATGTCTCTAGGTCTTAATGACCATCTTATTGCCTTTTTAATCTCTCACTTCATCTTCTCTAATTGCAGTTTTTTCACACCTACTCTCACCTTTTCTCCGCCCTAGCTTTGTACCAACCTTCTCCTTCTATATAGGGGCCTGAGTTGCCTCGAAAGCTTGCATATTGTAATCTATTTAGTTAGCCAATAAAAGGTGCCATTTTGCCTGACTTCTCACTGCTCTACCACACAATTCTATCCCACAGCTCTTGGTGTATGCCGTTTACATGCTTTCCTGAGGTCTCTGTGGGTTTTTCCTGAAAGTACTCTGATTTTCCTCTCAACTGATAAATACATAGACATTACACTGACAGACACTTTTAGCCTGACCTTTTAAATGTAGCTCTGTGTGTTTAAGTGATTGTGATAGATTTGTGCTGATTCAGTGATAATTCCTGCTTTGTGCAGGATTCTGTTAGGTTTAGCTTTAACCTACTAACCTACATAGAACCTAAACTGGATTAAGATGATTGGTTGGAATTTGTGCATTTAAATACATTGGAATTCATTTTATAATTGCAAAACATAAATGAACCAAGCATGATAACTGAATATCCAAAATAACATTGTTTAATTTTATAATAGGCTATAGTTTAAAATGTTGCATAATCAGAGAAGCTAAAGAAGATAGAAAGAAAAAAAAATATTTTAGGAGTTTACTTTTCCAATACTGGCTTTGCACCACCATCAAGCACAAGACAGGAAAAAGGACAATCAAAATTTGACTTTTTAGTTTACTGGATAGTTCTGAGAAAACTCTCTTGTAAAAGGGGAGAATGCCCAAACTCTACAAAGACAATTACCAGATTGTGAGAAACAACACAAATATGGTACCTGGGTGGATTTGTAAATTCAAATTATTTTAGTGTTGGTAGTAGTAAATAAATAGTAGTATTTTAGTATTGGCTGGCACTTAGTAAGTAAAAGTGAAATAAAAACCTAATTGCAGAGAATTCAGTTAAAAAATATTTCTGTTTTGCTTTACTGTTAACTTCAAGATGTTGACATTAAAAAAAGAATAAAAAAGCACAATGTTATGTTAGAAAGAATGTGCAGAAAGATATTTAAACTCTAAAATAATCGTTCCAACAACTTCAAAGCAGCTAAAGTAAAAACAAAAAGCCAGGACAATAAGAAATAATTTGTCTTTTACTCTTTCTTGAAAAAGGATTGACATGTTCTGTCCTTACAAAACTATTTCAATGGCTTTTGAACAC
Organism: Erpetoichthys calabaricus; assembly: GCF_900747795.2. Lineage (NCBI taxonomy): Eukaryota > Metazoa > Chordata > Cladistia > Polypteriformes > Polypteridae > Erpetoichthys > Erpetoichthys calabaricus. The sequence goes on along the minus strand of NC_041397.2, from coordinate 228,996,585 downwards.
AAAACTCAGAATTACATTTTAGCCTCTTCCCAAAGTTTCTGTACAAAACAACTAAATCACACTTTTGTCAGTTTGCCAATCAGCTCCAAACAAAGAGGTACAAGGCTTTTGTCCCCATCTTTTGTAAAGGGAGATGGATTAAAATGCTAATCATGTTGTAGAACTTACTTCCCCGTGCTTGATAGGTTTAATGGATCCTCTTGCAACTCCCATTCTAAATATGGTCTCAGTGGCCTGGAAAATCAAGACAACAAAGCAAAGTTAGATAAGCCTGAAGATGCCATTAATAACAGTAGTGTAAGCCTGAGGTTCACAAAGAACCTGACAACAGGGGTTCGCTGGAACATTTCACACAAGTTATTACCGATGTTTATTCTACAATGATGATGCAGAAAAACTAGACCAAGACACTATTTTTTACTAAAAATATATCTTTTAAGAAGTTTTTGCAAGTTGATTAACACACGCTGCATGACATTCCAGGTTTACATAGCTATATAAGCATCTACACCTACTGCATACTGCTTAAAATGTATTTCCAAAATTAACTTAAACAACAAAAATTTCATGTTATTTACTTCTGCAGAGCAAAAATAAAATTATAAAATGCAGCATTTTGAAACTGCTTCAATAGAGCTGGTATAAACAAAGAATCAGCTGACAAGGCATTATGTTTGTCACATGCTAACTGTAACAAGCAACACTGTCAGTAGGTTAACACAGGACATTTGTTGTCACTTGTAAAAAAAATTATTAATAGGATGTTCATTACACATAGAATGAAAACTGATACTTCACTGAAATTTTTAAATTAATTGACAACAGGCATCTTTGTAATTCTTTGAAACTTTGCAGGTAAAGATAAGAACTAGCAAATAAGGTTCTTGTGAGCACTGACAAAATACTAATGGATTTTATATAAAACAGGCCATCCAAACTAAGCCATATAACTTCAGGTCAGCTAAACCAATTTTTGTTCAGATATTAATAAAATCACAAGACCTAGGGCAACTCAGCCAGTTTTGGATACTGGTTAATGGATGGTGCTGCTGGAATAGACTCCCATCCTTTGCCATCCTGTAACTGAATTAAATATGTTTAAAGACTGATGAAAGGATGGAACAAAATTATACAAAATGGTGCACTAATCAGCTGAGTCTCCACATGCATGAACTTTACATATTCTCCCTGTGTCTGTATAGGTTTTCTCTTTGTATTTCAGTTTTCTCCCATATCACAAAGGCGTGATGGTTATGCTGATTGTTCTGATGACGTGGGTGAGTGTACCTTACAATGGACAGGCATCCCAACCAGAGTTGGTCCATGCATTACACACAATGCTGCTGGAATAAATGTTGACCCTTGCAACTCCTTCTATCCCCTTACTACAGTGAAACTGGATGTAAGTTTGGAGATTGAATTAAACAAAGACTAGTTTACTAAATTTTACTCTCCTTAAAATATGATGCTTTTAAGTGTTATATATTATATCTCGCTGACCCTCTTTAAAACAGATATAGATCATGAGCAGTACAGGACACAGAAAATACTTTAATTCAGTTAATAATACTGTCTTGTCTAGGGTAGCAACTGTAGCACAGTGAAGAGTTCTATTGCTTCACACAAAACTTTAAAGTCTATGGCCACATCCAAGCCCCTGGACAATTATATTAGGTTATCTATAGTTTCCTACACTATTTAGCCAGGTTGTAGTGGATGTGGACGTATACTGTATGTGCACTGAGCTGGACGGGCATGACATTAAGCCTTGGTTTCTGCTTTGTAATTCGTTTCAACAGCATATTTGCTACAAGTATGCTACTACATGTTGGAAATGTAAAACATCATTAAAAAAATGTATTGATGGTGATCTAGTTTAAATTATAATTTTCATTACTCACATTTTCCATGTTAGTTTTCATAGTCAACAACATGTTTTCCAATATTGGCAACATCAATAATAAAAAAGCATAAAAATGCTGCTGAAAATACAAAACAGTCTTGTCACGTGGTCAAATTGGCCTCCCATCCTCTCTTTAACATCTGTCAACATCATATAGTATAAGCCTAATGTTGTATTCTTATTATAATAATATAAAGGCTTAGTGCTGCATCTGTCGCCATTGAATGCAAAAGGTTCCCAGTGTTCAATAATCTTTAATAAAAGTGCATGCAAAAAAGGCATATGGGTGTATTAGGTTCTTTTATCAATTTACTTAAGAGAAAACTATATCAAATTATTTTAATAAAAAATAAAAATTCAAGTACATACAAATGGATACTAAAAATCATTTGACTGATTCCGGAGATACTGGACAGATAAAAATAAGAATAAAAATAATGATATTCTGAAAACCTATTAAAGAAAATAATTAAAAAATCTTTTAACAATCACTCTGAAATAACGTGGATGGTTTCCAAATGGGAAGCAGGGAGAAGACAAACAACCAATTTATCCATTAATACGATCTTTAATCCAGTTTAGCGTGATCAGAGCTGAAGCATATCCCTATAATGATGAGATATTGTCATTTCAGGTGTAAATTCTGTGAAGGTAATGCAATGAACACCAGCTCCAAAAGATGGCAGAATTTTATTTAATTTACTAAGAAATGCTGGCATGCATCAGATAATTACCCTGCCCTGCTTTTATCACATTTTCAATAATATCAGTTGTATTTCAGTGTTTTAGCAACCCATGGTCTGGGCTGCTGATCATCTAGGATCCAGATACTGATGCCCTAATAAGAAATGCTTATTTCTAAAGCCTTGAGGTCAGGAAATAGTCTGTGTTTTGTCCGCCTCACCCGCTGTTTTCTAATGTCCCCATAGCAGCTGTGACTGCTGCCAGTAATTACTAACTGTGAATGTTTGCATGGTTGGGGATTTGAATGTGGGAAACTATTGGAGGATATTCACATACCTGCTGCGCACACATGCAGAAGGACTTGTGAACTTAATTTATAAAATTCTGAATATGATTAAGGTTACTTTATTTTGGGGAATCAAGATATGTGTGCCTGTCTGAGTATTTTTAAGCAAAACAGTTGTGACAAAAACTACATCTATATTCAATTCCCTGATAAGAAATATTAGCTTTAACAGAAGTCAATATTTAATTATTAACATGTGAATACCTGTATGATGGAAAAAAAGAACAACATATCGTATATGTAAACATACTCATTTTACTTTTCAAATTCCAAAAATGCTACATCAGTCTCATTCTGAAATGGATCATAGAGAAATAACAATAATTTTTGTTGAATGCAAAATGTCTAAAAATGGGTCCATCATTTACGAGGACAATACACAGAAAAACTAGTGCCACCATGGTGGTTGAGAAGGGAAAGACTTTATAATGGATCAATACAAAGAAATACAACAAATAATTAAGAAATATCAATATGACAAAGCAAAATTAACATTACCAGTAACAGCTAGAATTTACTGATATACAGTACAAGCAGCCAAAACAAAGCTAATTGTTTTTCATGATCTGGGATATAGTACGTAAAACCAACCTTTCAAAAGCTCATCTCATCTAAAATTTCATACCACTTCAACACTGAGGATATTGGGCTCTCAGGATTTTTTGCCATTAGAGTTTTTTTAATACATTTTTATAAAATGCTATAAGATAAGATTAAAAAAAAAAAAAAAAAAAAACAAGTTTTTAAGATTTCATTTTTATGTCATCCTTGACCAGGGCTATTTCTGCCTTCTTCTGCTAGGATAGGTCCCAGTTCCAAAACACTGCATTGGATTAATTGAGTTTGGAAATGCTATTTTATTAAAAGTATTTTAAGATAAGGCGGCACGGTGGCGCAGTGGGTAGCGCTGCTGCCTCGCAGTTGGGAGACCTGCGGACCTGAGTTCGCTTCCTGGGTCCTCCCTGCGTGGAGTTTGCATGTTCTCCCCGTGTCTACGTGGGTTTCCTCCGGGTGCTCCGGTTTCCTCCCACAGTCCAAAGACATGCAGGTTAGGTGGACTGGCAATTCTAAATTGGCCCTAGTGTGTGCTTGGTGTGTGGGTGTGTTTGTGTGTGTCCTGCGGTGGGTTGGCACCCTGCCCGGGATTGTTTCCTGCCTTGTGCCCTGTGTTGGCTGGGATTGGCTCCAGCAGATCCCCGTGACCCTGTGTTCGGATTCAGCGGGTTGGAAAATGGATGGATGGATTTTAAGATAAATTATTAACAATAAAAAAATATAAAGAAGTACTTAAGCTTTACATGAAACCATAAAGTCACAGGTTTTGATTTTGGTGGCAGAATAATGTCTATTCTAGCACTCAGCGCTTAACTTTTTTTTCCCCCACGAGAAATCACAAAAAGACTGTATCTATATCTTTGTCCAATTATTTATGGAAATAACAAGATAAGTTATTGCTGGCTTGCCTGGTGAAGTATTTGTATACTTTTAAAGGAATATACATAATTACACTTTATTCATAATTAAATATTTACTGAGCCATACAAAAAATATTTGCAATAACAAAGATCTAAAAATATAAATGATAACTGCATAGCTAGATGCAAAATGTTTTCCAGAAGAATGTATTATTCTTATTTACATACTTAGCTTGGGGGTTCCAGGAGATGTTTTAGAGGATGAAGAACTTGTAAATGTTTACACAGTTGAGCAAAATATGTTACACTGCATTCCACTGCAAAAATGGGTTTTTAAGGTATTTGCAGATAAGCAAAAAGAAAAACAGCAGAGAGATGCCAAAAGTGCTCTCAAAATGTCAATTTATGAAGGACAATTGGAAGGACATAGGCTGCAGTCTAATTTAAAATTTGAAAATTACACAAAACTACTCATTTAAAATCCCATTAAACAACTCTTAGTGATTTTCTTAAGTAATTTCAACACATTTTTTAGCAACAAACACCAACAAAATAATCATCTTTGTTGCTGAAATCAGCTACTATGCAATTAAGTAAACTGCTCCATGCCTTTCAAAATGAAATTATATTTTAATCCAAAATTGACAAAATAGCAGAGCTGAAGGACTTCATTCTGTTGTGGATTTTGGTGCACTGCCCTTGTATTTGTGACTTTAGCAGTTAATATTTACATTTAAAAGCTTGTAACTGTGCATAATTACTGAGGACACAAACAAATGTAGTTCATAGCATCATTATTGTCAAATGTACGGACTACAGTGAAATTCTTACTTGCACATACTAATCAACATGCAACATGTCATGCAACAAAGGTAGATATTTGAAATTAATTAAAAGGCCCTAATTGCAGTGAATGACTATCTTTAAATAGACATTGTTTTGTATAACCTACACTTTCAGTAACAATACTGAGGACCTTTTGAGATACAGTATGTCATTCAAACTTCTCACTTAATATTGTCCCATATGTGTTACTTTAAATGTTGTTGAAATGCTTCATGTGCTGTAGAAATTACTTGTAACTATTGTTGGCTATTTATTATAGCCATCATATGTCTCTCTACTGTATCTCAAATTTGACTCTTATATAGTAGCATGTGTGTTTATGATAATGTTGCTTACAAAATGAAGCATCCAACCCTTTTTGACAATAAATCGAGCAGAAGTATTAGCAATCCTCCATTCTATTCCCTACCAGTTGAAATTGTGCCATTATTTCTTTTAGTTAACAAAGAATCCAGGCATCATTTCCATGACTGATTTCAAAAGCCATGTACAAATTAATGAAATGTCAAGCTAAAAACAAACAAATTTGCAATCTTTCCCAGTGCACTGAACTTTAGGCATCTTGAAAAAAGAATAAAGAAAAAAAAATACATTTGCTTGGCTCAGTAACAGTAATTTTCACCTCAGTTCTGAAAAAAGAATTAAGTAAGAGCAAGTCAAATATCTGTGGGAAAATTACAAATGCAGTTAAATATCTTTATGTAAATTATTCATACGGTACTCAGTTATAATCACAATACAATGCAGATCTCTTTGAAATATAAAATAAAAAAATTACAAAATATTACAAATATAAAATCTTCAGCAAAAACAGTTAGCAAGTACCATTAGCAAGTACAGTTTAATCAATAAAGATAAACAGTCTATAACAATTTTATGTTTATTTATTTTTTAAATTTACAAATACAGACCATATGTTAGAACATAAATGTTTACACATATCAATCGCCCAATCTATCATTAATCAACACATTCAATACATCCCTTATTACTGGAATTTTAACAAAAAGTCTCCCAGCTTTTACCAAACATAACAAAGGCTGCTTTAGCCTTTTCCCACGTTTGGCATAGAGTGTACTTCAGAAACAGTGCAATTTTAAGGATTTCACAAATTTATTTTGGCTAATACTAATAAATGGAGTGATTTCAACATTTCAGTAGGAGATTTACAACAGGTCCAGGATGCCCCAAATGCCTTTGACCACATACAGAGGCATGCAAAGGTTTGGGCACCTTTGCTTAAAATGACTGTTAATGTGAATAATTAGGTAAGCAGAAAATGAAGTGATCACCCAAAGGCATAAAGCTAAAGATGGCACATTTTTTTCAAATATTTTAAGCAAGATTACATTTTTATTTCCATTATTGACAGATACAAAATACCAAAATAAATGAAGAGAGCCTGAAGCAAAAGTTTGGGCACCCAACATGGTCAGTATTTAGCAACAACACCTTTGGCAGGTATCACAGCTTGTAAATGCTTTTTGTAACCAGTCACGAGTCTTTCAGTTCTTACTTGGAGTATTTTTGCTCATTTGTCCTTGCAAAAGGCTTTCTAATTCTGCAAGATTCTTGGGTTATCTTGCAGGCACTGCTCTGTATCCACAGATTTTCAATGATGTTTAGGCTGGGGAACTGTGAGGGCCATGGCAAAACCATCAGCTTGCATTAGTTAAGGTAATCCATTGTAGGTTTTGTGGTGTGTTTCAGATCATTATCTTGTTGTAGGGCCGATCCTCTTTTTAGCTTCAACTTTTTTACAGATGATGTGATGTTTGCTTCCAGAATTTGCTGGTATTTATTTGAATCCATTCATCCCTCTACCAATGACATGTTTCCTGTGTCACGGGCTGCAACACAAGCCCAAAGCATGATAGATCCACCCCCATGCTTAATAGTTGGAGAGGTGTTCTTTTCCTGGAATTTGACACCCTTTTTTCACCACAACCATACAGTATATTTGCATATTGTGGTAAAAAAGTTCTGTTTTGACTTCTTCAATCCACAGAACTGGATTCCAAAATGCATTAGTCTTCTTTAGATGTTCATTTGCAAACTTCAGGCACTGGATTTTGCGGCTAGGAGGCAGGAAAGATTTTTGTCAACTGACTCTTCCATGAAAATCATATTTGTTCAGGTGTCACGGCACAGTAGAAGAGTGCACCACCACTCCAGGGTCGGCTAAATCTTCCTGAAGGTCTTTTGCAGTTAAACGGGGGGGTTTTATTTTCCTTTCTAGCAAACCAACAAGCGGTTACCACTGTTCCTGTTAACTGCATTTCAAACTGAGGAAGCAGAAACCTGAAAATGATTTGCTATCTTCTTGTAGCCTTCTCCTGCTTTGTGAGCATTAATTATTTTATGTTTAAGAGTGCTAGGCAGCTGCTTAAAAGAGCCCATGGCCGTAGATTGTTGGGACAAGGTTTGATGAGTCAGACAATTTATACAGCTTTGCAATTTGCATCACCTGGGGTTTCCTAATGAAGACTGTGAACAAGCCTAAGCCCTGACGAGTTAATTAAGGTTTGAAACCTTGGGAAAAGTTATATGAGACCTCACATATCTTGGGGTGCCCAAACCTTTGCATGGTGCTCCTTTCCTTTCGTCACTGTGCAATTGTAAAGAAGAAAAACAATACAATAATCTTGTGTAAAATGCAAAAATAAACGTGTCACCTTCCCTTTTGGTGATCAGTTCTTCTTCTGCTCACTTAGTTATTCACAGTTACAGAAATTTTAAGCAAGGATGCCAAACTTTTGCATGTCACTGTACTACTGGTCATATTCAACAACATAATTACACTAATGTCAAATTATAACCAGTTCCCATTTTGGCAGGCAATGGGGGTTAAAAAGTCTATCAGTGTTCAGATCAGGTGCTAATCTGGTGTGTTGCTTAGTGTAGTGGCACACTGGGTTGCATTACAACTCAGTTGAATGGTGCAGTTCTATTGGCACTTATCTTTAATGTGGACCTGTGAAAAATGAGTGGCTTCTATATAAGCAGCTCACTTATAATGATACAAGCACAGCTATTTATGCTATTATCAAACACACCCTTGGAGTTATGAAAGCATGTTCATTTAGTTGTTTTGCAGAAAACTATATTTTAGTACTTTGCATATTTCCAACAGATGGCCACTGGCTTCCATCAGATCCTTGCTTATTTATTTCAGGCAGAACTAATAACTTCAATTTCCTGCTAAATCTTTTCTCGTTTCACAAGGACTACATTTGTAAGAACGGGGCACCTTTTTGCCCACCTCTCTGAGATGGGTGGCCGGAGTGAGTAAAGGAATGTTTGTCACTTGAAAGGAAGATGCTACATTTAACACATTATATGAATCTTAAGAATGAATGAATACATCATTAAAGTCAGTTGAGTTAGCTGGTCCTCATAATAAAGTGTTTAATTTGTATTTAATTTGGATACTGAGTGTGTTACTATGCCAAGGACTGTAAAAATAAAACAGGTGTAGCCTATACAATCAAATTGAAGGCTATAACAATGGGCATATTAAAAAAAAATACCATCTGAATTTGGGGTTGACTTCTCTTATATCACTAACTCCATCAACAATGAAAGCAAAATAGAAGCATTGTACTCATCTGAAGCAGGCAGTTCCTGACAGAGGTCCCCTTGACTTATAGGTGTAGAGTTTTTCATATGTAGTTATGCATTTTAAACTATTCTTGAAACAAACAATTGCACTTGACTTCTGCATGATGGACAACACTGAATAACTGGTTCAACATATGGTCAAATCATATGCAGCATACTAGGGGAAACACAAGCACCTGCTTTTGCAGCATATAGTCCAATGACAGCAGTACCATGTTCACACCTCACCTCTTCAACCCAACCCAAAATACCTTTACATGTACAAAAGAACCAACAAATCTCAAACTCTCAAATGCCTTACTTTTAACAAAAGATTGGCTAGAGATTTTTTAGAACTAGGTGATGGCAAACTGGCCTTTATACTTATAAACTAGAGATAATGAATCCCACACTATTATTTATTTTATGTTTTTAAACAATTATTTACCCATTTTCCTTTTCCTTTTAAAAATCAGATTACCAATGTACTCGTTAGTCTAGCTATATAACATTTTCTGTCTATCTGCACATCTATCAGTCCCATTTCTTATTTGTTTTTTACTGGTCTGTAGAATTAGATATCCATTTTTTACACACAAATGTTAACAAAAGAAATTCAGTGCATACTTAAATATACTTGCTGTAGTCATAATGGCAACCTTGTCACATAAATCATGTAATAAAATACAAGGTAATAAAACTTTTTTTTTTATTCCTGATAACTTCTAGGAAATCAGTTAATTAATTAACCCCAATGAATAGACAGACCATACTGGCAGAAAGTGTGGCATATTTGCACATTAGTGCAGATACTCAAAATAGTATGCTGGAAGCAAAAGCTCCAAATGAACCATGGTAAGAAAGATGATTTCACACAATCAGGAGAAGCCAAAGGACTAGAAAGGACTATTAAGAGGTTCTTTCCTAGCATGGGATTCCTACTAGGAAATGTATGGTCTAAGTTGTCTCAATAAAAATGAGATCGGGGAAAATATTATCACTATACCCAAAGATGGCATCACACAGTACCTAATTTGAACACAGCAGACAATGTTGCTTACTGTAGAGAGTCTGAAGCTTGAAATCTGTTTTTAGGATTCACAAGGCTACATAGTCAAGGGATACCAGATGGCTCTAGTGACAGAAGGAACTGGTGTTGTGTCTCTGTAATGTAAACAAATAACTTCATAGACCCAGTTCAGTGTTAACTGTGCTGTGCTGTGCTTTACAGATTGCTCCTGAAAAGGACAGAGGTATTCTCCTAGTACTGTTTCTGTTTGTAATGCATTTCATTCAACAACCATTATACAGATCATCCTTTTGACACATCAGAATATGTTTTGTGGTCCAAATAAAACAAAAGTCATTTCACAATTATTTCAGCAGTCTGAAATTGTGTGGCAAGGAGCCAAAAAGTTGATGAGAACGGCAGTAAAAATTCCCACACTCAAGAGTAGCAGAATTATGAACTCTCTGCCCCAGAGAACTGCATTAAAAATAAAAATGAACAGTTTCATAAAAATAATTAGCAAAAATAAGCATAAATAAAAATGAGACAAATATTTTTAAAACTCACCAAATTTAAATATCTGAGTCTTTGCATTAAATACATGTTTTATCATTAAAAATCAGTTTTAAAAATCAGCTTTACATGAATTAGTTTATGTTCAAATTCACAATAAAAGTATCTTTCAGTGTTAACTGTTACTGAAAAAGTAAAAAGCGCACCATCTCATGTCTCTTAGGATTAGGAACCCTTGCTTCCTGAAAAAACAAACCATGAACAATGCAGCATCATGCCTTAAATTCAGTGACTGAAAATGTTATATGAATGCAATGATGAAGTAAGTATTGGAAAGAAAATAGACAATACAGATAAATAATATTAATAGTTGGTTTGAAAAATCACTCCCACCTCTTTTACAGAAAATAATAAGGTTCTGTGAATAAGAAGAATAAAATTATAACTCAAGTTTCTTAGATCTAGATCTCAAACACAATGCTTATAATAAAAAAATAGAAAAACAGAGGGAGAGAGTGAAAGAAACAGATCGAGAGGGAAAGAGCACAGCCGTAGAGCCCCCCTCACCCTTTTGTGTTCCCATAATTAAGTTCTTTCATCCTCCTTCCCACCAACGTTTTAAGGATGTTGCAGACACATAAAGTACTCTGTCAGTACAAGCTTCCTTTATTTCCATTGAGGAGCGCTGATGTGTAACTCTGCTTTCCCCTCCACTAGCCAAGAGATCTTTTTAATATACTGGTACTTATACAGATCCCACCCCATGTCAAAGCTATTCAGATACAAGGCAGATTCACAGACTCTCAAAGGACTTCTACCTTGGATTACTTGCTAGGACCACTGTTCTTCTTGTTTAGTGTCACTAAGAAGATTAGCAATGACAAGCACAGCCCCCATCCCAAAATAATTATAAAAAAAGTGACGGGAGACCACCTGCGGCCATTGAGGGGTAGACAATACACAGCAGGCAAAGACTGCTGTAAGTTTTAACAGGCTGCTTGATTAAGGGGTGTTGGGGGTGATAGCTATCAGTCCTCTAATTAGAAACTAGAAATAGGCTTTTAAAACAAATGCTAATTTTCAGACTCAGGTAAGGATAACACAACAAGGTAGGCGAATGAAACTCTCATGGCTCAGGTCATGAATACAACATGCAAATATAAATATTAGAAATCTGAAAGGATACCACATTTTTAATATGATAGAGATAATATATACATATATACACACATATATATACATATATACACTGTAAAAGACCAGGCCCCCGGCACAGACAGACAGACACCGTATGTCTTAAACACACACGTTTTATTTTCTTCACCCGTGGGCGCACGTCTTCCCCGTGACCCAAAGGCAATACACAGTCCCACACAAGCACAATTCTCACCACAGCAACAATCCTTCTGGCAGCACCACTCCTCCTCAGGCTTAGTCCTCCTCCTCCTCCTCCCGACTCTGGCTTTCTCGAGTGGTGGTGGCTGGCCTTTTTTATACCCCACCCGGAACTATTCCAGGTGCTTAATCACCTGGGCCAAATTGCATTTCCGGGTGGGGCTGAGGAATTGACCAGCCAGGCTGCAATGCCCATGCAGCTCTCCCTGGCGGCCATCCGAGCCCCCAACCAGGCTGTGGAGGACTCCATCTCCCATGGAGCCATGCGCCCGGTTGGGGAATCATCGTCTGCCAGGGAGGCTGACACCAAGCGTCCTGGGGGAGGTATTGAGCTGTCCATGGTAGCTCCCCCGGAACAGATGCAGTAGGGGCGTCCCTGCCGGGCATGGGACCCGGCTGTCCTTCACAACACACACACATACACATATATATATATATATACACACACACACACACACACACACACACACACACACACACACACACACACACACACACACATACAGATACAGTGCATCCGGAAAGTATTCACAGCGCATCACTTTTTCCACATTTTGTTATGTTACAGCCTTATTCCAAAATGGATTAAATTCATTTTTTTCCCTCAGAATTGTACACACAACACCCCATAATGACAACGTGAAAAAAGTTTACTTGAGGTTTTTGCAAATTTATTAAAAATAAAAAAACTGAGAAATCACATCCATCCATCTTCCAACGCGCTGAATCCAAACACAGGGTCACGGGGGTCTGCTGGAGCCAATCCCAGCCAACACAGGGCACAAGGCAGGAACCAATCCCGGGCAGGGTGCCAACCCACCGCAGGACACACACAAACGCACCCACACACCAAGCACACACTAGGGCCAATTTAGAATCGCCAATCCACCTAACCTGCATGTCTTTGGACTGTGGGAGGAAAACGGAGCGCCTGGAGGAAACCCACGCAGACACGGGGAGAACATGCAAACTCCACACAGGGAGGACCTGGGAAGCGAACCCAGGTCCCCAGATCTCCCAACTGCGAGGCAGCAGTGCTACCCACTGCGCCACCGTGCCGCCCGAGAAATCACATGTACATAAGTATTCACAGCCTTTGCTCAGTACTTTCTCGATGCACCTTTGGCAGCAATTACAGCCTCAAGTCTTTTTGAATATGATGCCACAAGCTTGGCACACCTATCCTTGGCCAGTTTCGCCCATTCCTCTTTGCAGCACCTCTCAAGCTCCATCAGGTTGGATGGGAAGCGTCAGTGCACAGCCATTTTAAGATCTCTCCAGAGATGTTCAATCGGATTCAAGTCTGGGCTCTGGCTGGGCCACTCGAGGACATTCACAGAGTTGTCCTGAAGCCACTCCTTTGATATCTTGGCTGTGTGCTTAGGGTCGTTTTCCTGCTGAAAGATGAACCGTCGTCCCAGTCTGAGGTCAAGAGCGCTCTGGAGCAGGTTTTCATCCAGGATGTCTCTGTACATTACTGCAGTCATCTTTCCCTTTATCCTGACTAGTCTTTCAGTTCCTGCCGCTCAAAAACATCCCCACAGCATGATGCTGCCACCACCATGCTTCACTGTAGGGATGGTATTGGCCTGGTGATGAGCGGTGCCTGGTTCTCCTCTCTCCACAGAGGACCTCTGGAGCTCTGACAGAGTGACCATCGGGTTCTTGGTCACCTCCCTGACTAAGGCCCTTCTCCCCCGATCACTCAGTTTAGATGGCCGGCGAGCTCTAGGAAGAGTCCTGGTGGTTTCGAATTTCTTCCACTTACAGATGGTGGAGGCCACTGTGCTCATTGGGACCTTCAAAGCAGCAGAAATTTTTCTGTAACCTTCCCCAGATTTGTGCCTCAAGACAATCCTGTCTCGGAGGTCTACAGACAATTCCTTTGACTTCATGCTTGGTTTGTGCTCTGACATGAACTGTCAACTGTGGGACCTTATATAGACAGGTGTGTGCCTTTCCAAATCATGTTCAATATATATATATATATATATATATATATATATATATATATACACATACACACACACATATATATGTATATATATGTATATATATTTATATATACATATATATATATATATATATATATATATATATATATATATATATATATATGCTCAAACTGCCACCTTATCGTGGTGGAGGGGTTTGCGTGTCCCAATGATCCTAGGGGCTCTGTTGTCCAAGGCAAACTGGTCCTAGGTGAGGGATGAGAAAAAGTGTGGTTCAAAAGACCTTCTATGGTGAACAAAAAATTTGGACACCGTTTTCCCTTGCCCGGATGCGGGTCACCGGGGCCCCCCTCTGGAGCCAGGCCTGGAGGTGGGGCTCAATGGCGCGTGCCTGGTGGCCGGGCTTGCACCCATGGGGCTCGGCCAGGCACAGCCTGAAGAGGCAACGTGGGTCCCCCTTCCCATGGGCTCACCACCTATGGGAGGGGCCAAGGAGGTCGGGTGCAGTGTGAGTTGGGTGGTGGCCGAAGGTGGGGACCTTGGCGGTCCGATCCTCGGCTACAGAAACTGGCTCTTGGGACGTGGAATGTCACCTCTCTGAAGGGGAAGGAGCCTGAGCTAGTGCACGAGGTTGAGAGGTTCCGGCTACATATTCGGGCTCACCTCGACGCACAGCTTGGACTCTGGAACCAATCTCCTTGAGAGGGGCTGGACTCTCTACCACTCTGGAGTTGCCCCCAGTGAGAGGCTCCGAGCAGGTGTGGGCATACTTATTGCCCCCCGACTTGGAGCCTGTACATTGGGGTTTATCCTGGTGGACGAGAGGGTAGCTTCCCTCCGCCTTCGGGTGGGGGGACGGGTCCTAACTGTTGTTTGTGCATATGCACCGAACAGCAGTTCGGAGTACCCATCCTTTTTGGAGTCCCTGGAGAGGGTGCTAGAGGGCATACCTTCTGGGGACTCCCTCGTATTGCTGGGAGACTTCAATGCTCACTTGGGTAATAACAGTGAGACCTGGATGGGCGTGATTGGGAGGAATGGCCCCCCCGATCTGAACCCGAGCGGTGTTTTGTTATTGGACTTCTGTGCTCGTCACGGATTGTCCATAACGAACACCATGTTCAAGCATAGGGGTGTTCATATGTGCACTTGGCACCAGGACACCCTAGGCCTCAGTTCGATGATCGACTTTGTGGTCATGTCGTCGGACTTGCGGACACATGTCTTGGACACTCGGGTGAAGAGAGGGGCGGAGCTGTCAACTGATCACCACCTGGTGGTGAGTTGGCTTCGATGGTGGGGGAGGATGCCGGTCAGGCCTGGTAGGCCCAAACGTGTTGTGAGGGTCTGCTGGGAACGTCTGGCAGAGCCCCCTGTCAGAAGTAGCTTCAACTCCCACCTCCGGCAGAACTTTGACCACGTCCCGAGGGAGGTGGGGGACATTGAGTCCGAATGGGCCATGTTCCGTGCCTCTATTGTTGAGGTGGCTGACCGGAGCTGTGGCCGTAAGGTGGTCGATGCCTGTCATGGCGGCAATCCCCGAACCCGTTGGTGGACACCGGCGGTGAGGGATGCCGTCAAGCTGAAGAAGGAGTCCTACCGGTCCCTTTTGTCCTGTGGGACTCTGGAGGCAGCTAATAGGTACCGGCAGGCCAAGCAGAATACGGCTTCGGTGGTTGCTGAGGCAAAAACTCGGGCATGGGAGGAGTTTGGGGAGGCCATGGAGAATGACTTTCGGACGGCTTCGAGGAGATTCTGGTCCACTGTCCGGCGTCTCAGGAGGGGGAAGCAATGCAGTGTCAACACTGTATATGGTAGGGATGGTGCATTGCTGACCTCGACTCGGGATGTTGTGGGTTGGTGGGGGGAGTACTTCGAAGACCTCCTCAATCCCACTAACATGCCTTCCAATGAGGAAGCAGAGCCTGGGGACTCGGAGGTGGGCTCTCCCATCTCTGGGACTGAGGTCACCGAGGTGGTCAAAAAACTCCTTGGTGGCAGGGCCCCGGGGGTGGATGAGGTACGCCCGGAGTTCCTCAGGGCTCTGGATGTTGTAGGGCTGTCTTGGTTGACACGTCTCTGCAACATCGCATGGACATCAGGGACAGTGCCTCTGGATTGGCAGACCGGGGTGGTGGTCCCCCTCTTTAAGAAGGGGGACCGGAGGGTGTGTTCCAACTACAGAGGGATCACACTCCTCAGCCTCACTGGAAAAGTCTATTCGGGGGTCCTGGAGAGAAGGATCCGTCAGATAGACGAACCTTGGATTCAGGAGGAACAGTGTGGTTTTCGTCCTGGTCGCGGAACAGTGGACCAGCTCTACACCCTTAGCAGAGTCCTGGAGGGTGCATGGGAGTTCGCTCAACCAGTCTACATGTGTTTTGTGGACTTGGAAAGGCGTTCGACCGTGTCCCTCGGGGAATCCTGTGGGGGGTGCTCCGGGAGTATGGGGTACCAGACCCCCTGATAAGGACTGTTCAGTCCCTGTACAACCGGTGTCAGAGCTTGGTCCGCATTGCCAGCAGTAAGTTGAACCCGAAGTCGAGTTGGACTCCGCCAGGGCTGCCTTTTGTCACCGATTCTGTTCATAACTTTTATGGACAGAATTTCTAGGCGCAGCCAGGGTGTGGAGGGGGTCCGGTTTGGTGGACTCAGGATTGGGTCACTGCTTTTTGCAGATGATGTTGTCCTGTTTGCTTCATCAGGCCGTGATCTTCAGCTCTCTCTGGATCGGTTCACAGCTGGGTGTGAAGCGGCTGGGATGGGAATCAGCATCTCCAAATCCGAGACCATGGTCCTCAGCTGGAAAAGAGTGGAGTGCCCTCTCAGGGTTGGGAGCGAGATCCTGCCTCAAGTGGAGGAGTTCAAGTATCTCGGGGTCTTGTTCACGAGTGAGGGAAGAATGGAGCGTGAGATCGACAGGCGGATCGGTGCGGCATCCACAGTGATGCGGGCTCTGCATCGGTCTGTCGTGGTGAAAAAGGAGCTGAGCCGTAAGGCAAAGCTCTCAATTTACCAGTCGATCTATGTTCCTACCCTCACCTATGGTCACAAGCTATGGGTAGTGACCGAAAGAACGAGATCGCGAATACAAGCGGCTGAAATGAGTTTCCTCTGCAGGGTGTCTGGGCTCTCCCTTAAAGATAGGGTGAGAAGCTCAGTCATCCGGGAGGGGCTCAGAGTAGAGCCGCTGCTCCTCCGCATCGAGAGGAGTCAGATGAGGTGGCTCGGGCATCTGATCAGGATGCCTCCTGGACGCCTCCCTGGTGAGGTGTTCCGGGCACGTCCAACCAGGAGGAGGCCCTGGGGAAGACCGAGGATACGCTGGAGGGACTATGTCTCCCGGCTGGCCTGGGAACGCCTTGGGATTCTCCCGGAAGAGCTAGAAGAAGTGGCCAGAGAGAGGGAAGTCTGGGCATCTCTGCTCAAGCTGCTGCCCCCGCGACCCGACCTCAGATAAGCGGAAGAGGATGGATGGATGGATGGACATTATATATATATATATATATATATATATATATATATATATATATATATATATATATATATATATATATATATATATACAGCATATATATATATCTATACTAATTAATAAAAGGCAAAGCCCTCACTGACTCACTGACTGACTGACTGACTCACTCACTCACTCATCACTAATTCTGCAACTTCCCGTGTAGGTGGAAGGCTGAAATTTGGCAGGCTGATTCCTTACAGCTTACTTACAAAAGTTAGGCAGGTTTCATTTCGAAATTCAATGCGTAATGGTCATAACTGGAACCTCTTTTTTCACAATATACTGTAATGGACGGCAATTCGATGGCTGTGGGAGGAGGAGTTGAGTGTCACGTCATCACGCCTCCCACGTAATCACGTGAAAAGACTGTGAACGCAGTAGGGAGAAATGAAGGAGGAGCCGCAAACAGCGAACAACAAAAAATTCATTAAACAATTGAGAAGAGAGCGAAACAATAAGAAGCGAGCGAGTGAAGCATACAAGCATCTTCTTAAGGGAAACAAAGCACGGTGTAAAATGTAAGTTTAAATTAAGTTTATAGAAACGCTCCCGCTGCGGATTGCAATAACATATTTGCGAGATAAAAGAACGCAGTAGGGAGAAATGAAAGAAGAGCCGCAAACAGCGAAGAACAAAAAATTCATTAAACAATTGAGAAGGGAGCGAAACAATAAGAAGCGAGCAAGTGAAGCATACAAGCATCTTCTTAAGGGAAACAAAGCACGGTGTAAAATGTAAGTTTAAATTAAGTTTATAGAAACGCTTCCGCTGCGGATTGCAATAACATATTCGCGAGATAAAAGTTTAATGAGAAGACACGAGGTATAAACGAACCACACGCCGTAGCGCAACGTTAGGGGCTTCACCTCTGGCGCTGACGTTCAAGATTCGATTCCCGAGAGGGGATGCAATGAGTGT